>NC_057841.1:8860000-8970000 GCF_910594005.1 Cervus elaphus | reverse complement strand
TATGCTATTTGAAAGAATTTAAAGCAACTACTTTAGTTTCTTCATTTTTTTTAAATTTCGCTTTTATATTATTTATCACGAACACCCTAGTACCTTGTTCATTAGATCCTTTTTATTTCATGAAATTTATATCTGTTGGAATAATTTTAACCAGTGCTCAGTTACTGACTTTTAAGTGTCACTAGCAGTAACTGAAATTAAATCACTGCAAATTGCAGTGGTTTTGAGGTCTTGATAATTCAAGGAATAATTCTGAGGTTGAGCATTTGTAGTTGAAAAAAGAAATGGTTGGTAGACATACCATTAGGTCATTGATATTGAAGGGATTTTTGAGGAAGTGTGAAGCACAGGATACGGACTTCATCTCCTGCTCCCGGGGATGGCATTGGTATTTACCAGTAGGCACAGTTGTGCCTGCAGTTTTTCCTCTCATCTGACCGTGTCAGCATGGCAGCAGCTCCGGTGTCTGAACAGAATCTGTATTTTAAATGGTCTCTCTCTAACAGAAAAATAAAGGCCATGTTTTGGCCCTTGGTTTTGTTGTTTTGTTTCTGGATTTTTTTCTGTTTGTTTGTTTCATTTCTTTGAAAATTCTTTCAGTGCCAAACTGAGTAAAATACAGCACAAAAACTGATTATGTATCTAGCTTATCGTTTGGTAACTAAAGGCACTTGGTGGGTAATTTTCACTTGAAACTTTTAGTAACAATTTTGGAATTTGTGTAACTGTGATTTAAGCATGTGTCTTGGGGAAGTAGGTTAATAGACCGAGAAAATCTCTTAGTGATAGAAAGCTATACATAGAAAGTTATATTAAAAATAATGCATTGAACTACTAAATCATATATCTTTACAGGTCAGAGGTGGTGGGGCTGATGTAAGAAATTAAATTTTATCTTCCTGCATCTAGGATCGTTCCTTTCTCTGGCCCACTAAATTAAGCACAGAGGATGCTGGCTTCTGAGAGAGAAACGTGACACTAAACGTTTGCTCTAACTGCTCATTTCCAGTAGATGGCTACCGCTCACTACCGAACGGAACTGTAATGGGTTTTTCACAGGAGCTAAATCAGAAGATGAAGGTTGAATTACTATAAATGAGTTGCCCTGTACATTTTTCTTACTTCATGTGCTTAGTCATTTAGCCTCGTTATTTTTTTAAAGAACATCTTTTTTAAATGATTGAAAAGTGGTATTTTCACTTTTTCCTCTTTGAGCAGTGTGTAGTAATACCATTATCTATTTTCTTTAATCACAAATTATTTACTTATTAAAATTCTATATTATGTGAGGAATACTAGTAATTATTGAATTATGTAAAAAATGATACTATGATAAGAATCCTGATAAATTCCATAAGTTATTGCTTCCTTCAATTCAACCATTTTATTTTTTAATTTATCTTAACTTCTCAATTGAAGCATTGAGTCATTTATCACTTGTGTTGTCTAATTACTGGCTTTCACTAAGTATTACTTGAAATGTAATACAAACATATATATTTTAAAAATATGTTTAATTAATCTGGATCCACACCAACGTATTTTAAATATAATTTAATCAAGTTAAATAATGTAATTGTAAGCTTACTATTTGGAAAAATATTTATTAGCTTATAAAATCCTTAATATGTGCATTATTCTTGGACGTGTATCTGTCCACTAGGAGATAGAAATAACTTGTAAGCATAGCACAAGGTGATAAGTGTCATTATTGACTTTTCATGCTCATCCATAAATATAGCTGCTGTATCCTAGTTTATCTGTGGGGGAGGGTTTCAGATACAACAAAAATATGAAGAAGACTAGACTCCCCCCCTCCCCATTTCCTCAGGACTACTGTGTAATTTGTCTATCTTCCCTCACTGAATATTTGTTTTTCCTTGAGTTGTATATATGTGTGTGCACAGACATAATACCAGTGTGATTTTATGTCCTGCAGGTATTGGTTGAACCAAGCAGTTCAAGGTTTAGCTTTTGTTTTAATTTTATACATAAACGTGTAGGTTTTATGTGATACTCTGAGACTGCAATTTTTGATCCTTTTTTTAGTCAACTGCCAATTTATATGTCTGGGCTACAACTATTTAATCTATTATTAATAAGTATTTTGCTCAGCTATACAAATTATAAAGATAATGCCAAGGTTCTAGGAGAATTTCTTTTTTCACATTTAGAGTTTGTGTATAAATTTTACATTCTCCCTTGAAGATAAATGAATTATTTTTGTATTTTTTATCGATGCCTATGTATATATTTATCATTTTAATAGAAGCCGATTAAGAAATGGGCCACCATTTTAACTAATTAAAAGAAATTTCATTTGCACATTTTGTTAAGGGATAGTTGTAATATTCAGATGAGTCTTCGTGATTCAAAGGAACCTAACAGTTCACAATTTCAGTTAGGTTACTTCATTTAAAAATAATTGATTTTTCCAAGACACTTAACATTAATATAAATATGAGGGATTCTTTTTTTGTATGCAGTTCATTTTTTATGGATGTGTTAGTGTTCATATACATACAAACATTTGTACACATACACAAACACTCTTTTATTTGATAAAGACCTTAAAAGGACAAAAGATATTTGACCCCATCTTGAGCCCATGTATTGTAAGTTTACAGAAGGATCGAGGAACACAGATTTTAATAATGCAAACAATATTAGTTCTGTCCCCTCTGGCGTTTGGAACCTGGACATACTGATTGTGTACTTTGATTCCTAAACCATGGAGATGTATCAGATGCCCTCGGGAGCACCTGGCCAAGCTAAGAACATTTCAGTGATTATAAGGGTAGTGCCTAGAGGGCAATTAAGAGACAGGGCAAGAGAGAGACAGTAATGAGTCCCGGTAGCACCTTAATGAACCCCAGAAAGGGAAGCCGAGACTTAGGGAGACTTGTGGCTCCAGAGAGCGAGCTTGTTGAGCAATGTGCAGATTATTTACCAAGAATATTATTTCAAGATTTTGATATTTATATAATCAGAGGCACATTTTAAAATCCTACCCCTTAATGTATTTAACATACTCTTTTAGATTGGTAATAATTTGAATTTTATTAATAAAACCTGTTGTTTTTCTATACTGCCTTTTGTTATGCTGAGGTTTGACTGAAATGATGCACTTGTTTTGAATGTGCTATTTTAGTGCAAAATTTACCTCACATTGAGTTCGTAGTGCATTTTTTTTTTTACTTGATATACAGTAATTGTGTTCAAGTGTTGAACTAGCTTTTTTAATGTACCTGTATAGACTTCCTGTTTTTTGCAGTCATTATGTTTCCTGAGTTGTTACTCTCCACAGTGAAAAACTGACTTTTTTTGATCTAGTTCAAGCCTGTGAAAGCTGTAAAATTGAGAATAATCTCTGAAAACATATCTTTTTTTCGTGTAATTATATGAAAAAGATTGTAACAGAATTTTGTATAGTGTGTTGTTCATACAAGAGCACTGACTTGATTGAAAATCCAGTTTGTATCACTGTTTCACTGCTGATTTTTCTGACTCATATTTGTTGCTTAAAACACATTAATAGCGTAACGCAGATATATTACTGTGTGATTTCCTATTTGTCCATTTGCGTTTTTGTGGGGGAGAAAGAGTGAGGGAGTGGAGAGGAGGGCGACCCTGAGCTGGAGATCTGATGCGGTAAACCCCGCTCCTGATTAACCACGGTCCCTGCAGCTGCGATGCTGTCTGCACACAGGTATTAATGTATGTGCATTATACCTGCCTCATTGGTCTCTGCTGTGGGATATGTTCAGACGTACAGCTGAGAGCGAGCTGCTGGGCTCCAGAGTGTCCACCTCGGAGCTCTGGGCTCCGGCGTCCCGCGGACGGCATTGTCTGAGTCACCGCTGCCCTCTGCCTCTGCAGCGGGCCTGCTCAGCTCTGGGAGCGCGGTCCGCACACTGCAGGGGAGGCCGCGGTGCTGTTTCTCGCTGGACCACTAGGGGGAGTCAAGGAGTGTCCCTACAGTTCCTCCCACGCCTCCCCGTTTTCCTCGCCCATCTCACCCTGGGTCTCCCTCCCCACCTCCCTTCCCGCCTCTTCTTTTCCTTCGTTTCTTTCCCTTTCCTTCCATTTTCCGTTCTTCCCTTCCCTTCCCTTCCTTTCTCTTCTTTGTGTGTAGAACTGAAAATACTGCTGTAACCTTTCCTTCCAGTGAAGTTGAATATGACCACAGTATGAACAGCAGTTTGTCTTTATATTTTTTAAGTTGTTTAGTAAATGACATGTATTTTTCCTGTTATTTATATACCTAGAAGATGACAAGCTTTTACAGTTTTAATGAGTAAAGAACTCTTAGAAAAGTATTACTACCTAGATGAATGTTGAATTAAATTTAAAACGATATAAAGAAAAACTGTGATGTATAGAATGTCCAATATTATTAGAAATGATGTGTATAAAAATAGCCATACAATAATTATCTAGAAGTGATTTCAGCCTACTTTTATTTTAATTAGAATGACTCTGAGACTGAATATTTCTGAATTGTTTCTTCCTAATTCATATTCCTCTAGGAATGGCTGACTTGGGTTTATGTTTCATGATGACTTGCTTGTAATGTTGTCACTGAAACAGGTAGATGTTTATTCAACTATGGTAGTCACTAAGCTTGATCTGAAAATCCATAAACATTTTAGCTTTGTCTAAAAATAATGTAAATTTTAGTAGAAATTTAAAACACTATGTAAATGTGTGCTTTAAGTTGTGCAGTTAAAATATATTATACATATATTTCAGATATTTTATATAGAAGTGGAGAAATTTGAGCACATGATAATTTTTCTCCCTAAATTTACATTCTCTGGGTACTTAAAGATCACAGAGTTTTGAAATAGCTAGAGAACTTAATAGTCGTATGTTTTGGGCCTTTTTTCTGCTTTTATAGTACATAATGTTTTTTACTTTTTAAAGATTGGCTTTTAATGATTTTAATTTTATCCTTGAGAATTCTTTTGTGTTTTATAAAATAAACCCACTGAAAATGCTTAACATATGCAGAGTTGATTAGACACTATGTAGGATGTTAGTTATTACAGAATAAATGTCTATAAAATGTAGGTTTGTTTGTGAAATTGAAAAAAAAATTGTGAAATAAAAAGATGTGTTTTGCTTTTTAGTTAATTTTGAAACTGACTGTTAACATTAGTTTTACTTAGCTAAAATTTATGGTTACATTTGTATATGTCTGGATATTTATTGTAAGAGGTTTATTTATATAATTGAATGATAAAGTCATCATATTATCTTAAGAATGGTTCCAGAGCTATGGTTCATGGTTGTGTTTGAGAAACAAACAGATAAAACATTTGTGAATCTTTTCATGATGATATTTCTTGATGGCTTTCATAAGAAAGCACATAATTTGTGATGACTAGGATAAAAAAAAATCATGACAGCAAAACTTTTTGAGTTAGCGGCAAAGTAAATGGGGCAGGTTTTGCATCTTGAACAGAAATGTTATGAACTGTGATTGAATTTGTCGTGAAAGTGTGTCAGTATTAATAAAAGTATTTAGGTACAAGTTTGCTGGGCTTTGTAGCCTTTTTAAGGTTAAGGATTGGTTAATGTGAAAAGTCACTTCTGTGCATTTGGTAGTATACAGAAAATGACAAATATATTTCTATGCATTTTGGATTATTATGCCATCTCTTATTTCAAACCCTTTTTGTCAGGACACCAGGCAAAACAATGATGCTTTGAGGACGTAATTAAAGATATTGTTCAAAGAACAACTTTCTGCATATTTGAATTATTACTGTCATCAAAATCATACAAATATGGAAATATGATTGCCAGAAGCACATAAATCAATGATCAGCATGGCCTCAAAATCCAATAAATATGTAGAGTTAAATACTTTAAAATGCAAATTGTGTCTGATGATTTGCATATGGTAGAGTTTAAAGGAAATTTGTTGCTTAACAACCTCTAAGGTAGCAGTTAGGGCTGTGGGTAAACATAGATTTTTTTATTCATCATTGGTCAAGTTGCACGATTTGATAAATGATGGGAGACTGCTTTCCTTGGTTAAAATGACTGCAATCTTTACTGAATCCTAAAACTGCCTTGAAGTCATCTGAATAATTAAGAGTTAATTATTCTTCATCCATCTAGATCAGAAAAGGACAGATTTAGGGAAGGAATTTATAATTTTTGCCTCACGTCCTGTCATGTCGTAATGTGATAAACTAAACTGACTCCAAATAATATCTAGTGACCTTATAGTAATTATGCCCCACAAAACATTTTTGTTGCAGTTTTTTAATTGCTTACATCGATTCTAGAAACTACGCATTAAGAGACTTATAAGTTTAATTGTCTCCAAAGAAAGCAATATAAAATTCATGGTACATTACTATTATGTTTTAAGTTTATCACTGTGGATACACACCAACCTAGCATAAGTTTCCATGTGTTCTTTTAGAAATAGCAAGCAGTGACTCCTAAAGTATTATTAGAGCAGATTATAGACACACTGGGAAAAATTATTTTAAGAAGTTATGTTGAAAAGGCAATGAATCTTTCGTCACCTATTTTAATTTGAAGTTTTAAAACAATAAAACCTGTTTAAAGAACTTCATTTTCTCATAATTATCATAATGATGGAACAGATACCTCATGCAGGTTTACCAGTAGTATACATTATTTTAAGAGGCTGAAAAAAGGCAACAGCAAGTCAAGAAATAAACTGTCTCCTGCTATTATTTGTTAAAAGCAGATGACATAGAACTCATGTGAAAACCTAGTGTCTACTTAGTGAATTTTTTACTAAACGATTTTCTTTGAGAACAGAGTGTTTGGTGAATGTTTACTGATCACAAGAAGAATTGTAATAAAGAAATCAATATGCATGATCCCTTTCCATGTAGTACAACAGGGTTACACTGTTAGGTTAAATACAGGCAGCATTCCTTTCCAGAAAATCAATTTGCTGTATAGCCTGCAACAGCCGGGCTCTTCGCATAGAGTCGTTTTATGCTGTGCACACAGTAAATTCTGTATTGGCACCTTCAAATAGTATTGACTTCTAAAAGGCTGTAAGCTTAGTAACCTGACTTTAAGAAGAAAGGCCAGGGCCCTTAATAATAAAATCAGCTATTATTTCCTTTTTATGTTTGACCACAAACTAGGCATTTAAAAAAAGCCATTCTTTTGTCTTCATATTATAGTAGAAATGGCAAGTATGATTTCAGAGGAAATACCAAATGTGATTTTAGTGAGAAATATCATTTTTATATTCACTAACTTAACTGTATCTGTTTATATTCTGACCAGGTGTTTCCACATTCCTACGTTATCTACATTTTTCAAAAGCTCAAGTTTTAGGTTCATTTTTTTTTATTTTGATAAGTGAGAATAAATTTGAAAAGATGAAACTATTTTCAAGTTTCTTTGTCAGTTGTCTCTATTTACAAACAAAATAAAAGCTATTTCAGAGAAGAAAGGAGTTTACTAAGTATTTGAAACTACTTAGTTGCTATATGTCATTGTTACTAGGCCAAAAATTTAGGGACAGTGTGTAAAAATGTTGAATTTTTTAGATCTTTTTACTTCTCACACTAAATTTGGCTCTTACAATGCTTCCACCATTTTTGATGGAGCTTTTTAATTTGAAAGTCCAGCCCCCTCATTAATGATTATATTTTTACGAGGTGGTTCTGCTGGCTCCTGAGCCTGTTTTATTTTTGTCCGCATGGCCATGTAGAATCTTAGAGCCACTCTGATTCGACTTGCGTGTCCATACGCAGTGTCTGTGTTTAAATATGAGAGTGAGTTTGTTTTCTGGTGTGGTTGACTGGGATGCAGCAAAATATTAGGCCCTTTAGTCCTTGCAGTTGTGCAAAACCTTGTCTATATGCTGCACGCTTCTCACATATGATTGTTTTTTTGCTAACGAATGTACACATTTCGATTGTAACTGAGAAGGGCTTTGGACCTGTTAATTTTTACCCCATCTTTCTAGAGGAGTGCTAAGATCCATGAGATTAGGAACATAAAGTAAGTAGATTAAGTATAATCAGTGATGTTTGCATTTTAATCAGCCTGTTATCATTATACCCTGTTCATGGAATCTTCATGCGATAATGGACATTATAATGCAAGAACTAATAACAAAATGCTTTTGAAGTGCAACATTCGGTTTGGAAAAGTTCATAAGCATAAGGAGAAATAAGTAGGTTTGGGCTAGGCTGTATATTTACCCATGTTTTAAATGTTTATAGGAACCTCTAACATTTTAAAAATAAATCATCACTTATAAAACGAGTTTACTCTTGGAGAAAAACATTCTTGTAATAGGCACAAAAATTATCCAAACAGTAGTGTAAACCAAGCCAGGCATAGCAGCAGACAGAAAAATGCATTCAACCAGTAGGATCATGGATTTGTTTGATTCAGATAATTGAAAGTGTTTCATACTATTATTGCAACTTGAAGGCTTGTTTAAGTGTCTAACTGTCAGTCACTTTGGAAGGTGAAAAGTATTCAATTGTCACTCTGTCAGTCAATAGAGATGAGAACTGTCTGCCTAATGGATTTCTTTACACAGATGTCTGCATGGAGGTAGAAGTAAAATCAATGTGTTGTCATGTGCGAGTACAGACATCAAACTGCCAGGTGAATTGCAGCCGCCTTTCTGTGCGTCTCCGCGCTCAGGTTGTTTGTGGAAGGCAGAGCCCTGCACTTGCATAGGTGGTGAGTTGTGCAGGTAGAAGCGTGCAGTTGGGGAGAGCGTTTTTCTGGTATTGCCTGTATCCCTGAAAATGTCTATTCACACCTCTAAAAACCAATCCTGTTTTATGTAAACTGTAATAAATGGGGTTCTTCATATCATAATGGCACTGCAGTTACAAAATTGCATTTTAGATGCTCGTCATTAAGTAACTTTTATTTATATGTATCACATCTAAAACTAAATAATGATTTTACATTGGAAGATGTCCAAATTAGTGGTTCGTCCTTTTTTTTTTTTTTTTTTTAGTAGAAATTTTAGCAACATCTAGAGTAAAGATGTCAAACCTGGGACTTCCTTGGTGGTCCAGTGGTTAAGACTGTGTCCTCCAATGCAGAGGTGCAGGTTTGATCCCTGGTCGGAGAGCTGAGATCCCATATGCTACACGGCATAGCCCAAAATGCCAAAACATAAAATAGAAGCAGTACTGTAACAATTCAATAGAGAGTTTAAAAAAAAAAATCTTAAAAACTGATCAAATTTTTTTATGACAGACACCCGGGAGGGATAGATCAAAAAGTGGATGACCATAATGATTTTAATGATTTAGAAACATTTGGGGGGATAGAACTGAGGAAAGATTAAATGAAAAGTCTTACATTTACATTGAAAAAAATCAGCTTATGTAAGAATGGACTGTGAGTCCTGACTTGACACAGCACACCATTAGGTCAACTGGGAGGTTTAGCTGGTTGCAAACCAAGCATTTAGGATAATATTTCAGAAATTATAAAATCTGTTGTATTTTGCCCTGTTCAGGTAATACCACGGTAGTTCAGTCAGTCTTTAGGATATTGTAGGCACTCTGGCTATGAGAGACCACACCATGAAGGGTGTCAGAAAGAGGGGCGATGTTACTTCATGTGGTCGGTTGAGGGGTTCTGGAGGAGATTTAGGGCATCAGGCAGAGGGGAGAGGCAGGCCCAGCATCACTGCTTTCTTGAGTCCTGGTCGTCGTAACCACGAGGAAGATCGCCTCTTGAGTAGGGAGGACGCTGGAATGTAGACTCAAGGTCCATGGTCCAACATAGCAGGATGTTTCTATCAGTAAGGACATTGAGTCACAAAGTATCAGAGACTGGGATGTTTTTGCAGCATCTGGATTGCAATCTGTCAACACGACGTGCACAAGTCGGCCTAGTCTCGCCACTCAGAGATCTGGGAATCGTACAGACACGTAATACAATTTTTCTGACCTGCGTGAAAGTCGGTCAGTCGTGTCTGACTCTTTGTGACCGACTCTTTGGAGTTCTAGAATACTGGAGTGAATGGCCGTTCCTCAGGGACTCGACTGAGCGACTTTCACTTTCACTTTCTGACCTGCGTCAGCTTACAAAATGCGTTTGTCCAATGAATAACATTCTTTTAAATTAATTTTTAATTGGAGGATAATTGCTTCTCAATGTTGTGTTGGCTTCTGCTGTACAACAGTGCGAATCAGCCCTAAGTATACAGATGTCCCCTCCCTCTGAGACTTCGCTAGTAGCTCAGTCAGTAAAGCATCTGCCTGCCAAGCAGGAGACCCAGGTTCGATTCCTGGGTCCGGAAGATCCTCTGGAGAGCGGAATGACTACCCATTCCAATATTCTTGCCTGGAGAATTGCATGGACAGAGAAGCCGGGAGGGCTACAGTCCAGGGGGTCGCAGAGTCAGATGCGATTAAGACTTTCATTTTTATACATATGTCCGCTCCTTCTTAACTCCCTCCCACCCGCACCGCATCCCCCCACCGCAGGCTGCCACAGAGCCAGTTGGTTGAGCCAATGAATAATATCTATCGAATGACAGTTATCAGTTATCACCACAGTCTTTGAAAAGAAAGAACATTTTCATATGCCAAAACCTCTACACATAGAAAGTACTTTTAAAAAAATGAGTTTTCAAATCGAGTAATTGATATTTTAAAAACAAGAGTGAATTAATTGAGAAAATGGCCTTACAGAGGGCTGGTATTGGGGAATGTCACCGTTTCTTCCCTCCGATGCCCCCTAGCCTGTGTCTCGTCCCCAGTGGTGTTCCTGTCCTCTTAGTAAGAGGCTGCCCCGTCTCAGGCTCGTAGAGGGCGCATGACGTCTTTCCCAGCCTTGTCATCCCTGTCGGTCGCCCCCTCCCTTCCGTCCATTGCCGTACATGCTTCGGGGCTCACCCTGTCACCCTTCTCCGCTGCCTGAGTCCGGCTCCTCCCCACGTCTCATCTCTTGCTGTGTGTCTGCTTGGTGGCCTTTGCACGTGACCCCTTTGCCTTTGGTCTAGCCAGTGTCCCTGTTGCTGGTGTTTACTCAGACCATTGCTTTTACTGTGTTGATGCTTTCCTGAAGAAACTAAAGCACCTTTCTTTTGTGAATTACATTAATATCCCTCCAGTTCTCTAGTACATCTAGCTTTAATGCTAAATGAAACTCATAGCCAGTTAGCTGATTTCCAGCTGTGCGTTGTTCAGCCGCTGAGTCATGTGCGACTCTTTGTGACCCCTGAACTGCGGTACCCCAGGCTTCCCAGTCCTTCACTGTCTCCCAGTGTTTGCTCAAGTTCGAGTCCGTTGAGTTGGTGACGCTCTATAACCATCTCATCCTCCGCCCCCTCTTCTCCTTTTGCCTTCAGTCTTTTCCAGCCTCAGGGTCTTTTCCAGTGAGTTGGCTCTTCGCATCACTTGCCCAAAGTATTGGAGCTTCAGCATCACAGTGCCTTTAATGATAGACAACTTATAGTAGCAATAACAACAGCCATTAGTTTTATTGAACATTTTCAATGTCCCATAGTGTACTCATGTTTAACATGTGTTCTTGTATTTAGTCCTTAAAACGGCATACGGCGGACATTATTGTCTCTAAGTTACAAAAATGGAAACTGAGACTTAGGTTGAGTGGCTTTATCGAGTATGTGTGTATGTGGTTAGACGCTCTGGATTCAACTCTCTGATTGTGAAGCTCATAATTACCTCATCTTAGACCCTTTTCTGTCTGTAGTAGTAGGTTAAGTACATTGAGAATGCAGAATGCTATGTAGTTGAAAATGACTGAGTTTCCTACAGAGTTTTGAGAAATTATTTCAAGGTACTATTTTTAATTTTAGGAAGTTGCTTTGTTATTGATAATATTCAACCATGTTTTAAGTGCTTTAACCTGTGAAGAAAGATTGTTTTTACATAGAACATACTATTTTCACCATTTACTTAACTTTGAGAAATCTGCAGAGGTATGGGTTTATCAAAACGTTTGTCTTATTCCTTATTTTCTTTGTTCCTGTTTTTTGTAGCTGACGAATTCAGCAGAACTATAAAAAGGAATAGTTTCCATCTTCCAGGAGTTTTTACTTTAATGAATTGTCCTGTTGATCAGAGTTAGGTCTCAACAGCCTCTGAAGTTTGGTGCATAAAGCCAGTGCTTGGAGTTGGTTTATAAATTCACATTCACTGTTTCAGACTTCCCAGGTGGCCTCTCTGGTTTATTCAGACGTTCTTCTCACTCCACATGTAGCCTCCTTGCTTTTAGTCAGCTGGTGCTTGGTTAGCTCGGTTTTAGTCCCCATCACTTACTGTGGGTTTAGAGTTTGCAAATGGGACTTCACCTTAGGGACAGAAGCTCTGATGTGTAAACTCTGAATTGTTAGACTTTGTTAAGGCCTTTCTCCCTGCCATGTCGGTCCCCCACCCTGGGCATGAAGTTGCCTTTTCTGTTCCAATGCTCAGATAATTTCTTCTTCAGTACTTTGCTGAAGAATCAGATCTTGAAAAATTGCCCATTTCATAGAATGGAGATGGACCTGTGTTGGTTTAGCACATTTCATTTACTCGTTCATTTTAGTTCTAAATGTTCTATGTGCTTGGGGTATGAAAAAACCTTTGCTCCGATGCGGGCTTGTGTCTCTAGTTGTACCGCCCTTTCTTCCCGGGGTTGTTTCGGCCACAGCAGAAGCCCTCTCGGCGCTGGAGATGCCCCGGCAGAAGGAGCTGAGTGTTTACTGTCCAATTGTTCTCTTTATCTCCCTCCTATGCTGTCGATTCAGGCAGGTGACGTCCGTCCCCACCAGGAAGGCAGACACCACCACTCAGAAGCCTCTTGCACCCTTCTTCACGTGGCCCAGCCTCACGTTTTACTTGAGCTGTGGCCCCCAGCTTCTCAGGCTTTGGTGAGCTTTGCCCAAGTGCCTCGGATGAAGCTTCACTGCAAGCTGGGCCTTGGTGCTCGGTGCTCGGTGCTCGGTGCTCGGGGAGAGGACCAGGTAGATGAATGCTCTTCCCTCCCACAGCCGCCTTCTCGGGAGGTCAGCCTGTGGAGTGCTTTCCCTCTTTTCTCCTTCGCTCTTACTTCCCAACAAAGTTGTTTGCACAGAAGCTGTTTTCTCAGCCTCTGTTTTGGGGGGGATCCAAGCCAAGAGACCAGTAAAAACTTCCATGACCTGCCTGATCCTTAGCAAGGGCTCACGACTAGTGAGCGAGTGACCAGATGGGGCATGGCTGCCTCCGGCCACCTGCTTTCGCCGGTTCTCCAGCTCCGCCTGCAGCTTGTGGGCCTTGCCCGCGGCGCATGCTCATCTCCTTGGGGTGCCAGCTGAGCCCAGGGCAAATCCCAGCTCCGTGTTCTTTCCTCCCGCGTTCGCCTGGATTGAGCAGAACTTACAAAACCCTCAAGGGGAGAAAGGAATGACGTAAAACGTTAACAAAAAATAGTTAGAAATCTAGAAAGATGGTGTAGGTCTGAATTTTCTGAGGTGCAAGCATAGGGTTTTAAGGTCCTTTAATTCAGGAGGCGCATAGGTTCTGTGTCTTTCTTCTCAGAGTATAAGCAGAAGAAAAGAAAGGGTGGAGGTGATACTCACCGGGCCATGCAGTTCTCTCAGGTGTCCCCACCTGGAGCCCTCGGCGGGCTTGGTCCTTTGCTGGAGCTGCGAGGAGCTGGCCCGGGGATGGGAGATGAGCTTCTTGTCGCTGCTGAAGCAAGTCGTCCCAGACCTCATGGCCTCATGGCGCATGTTTACTGCCTCAGCCTTCTGGAGGCAGAATTCCAATCAGGCTCCCGAGGCTGAGATCAAGTTGTCAGTAGAGTTGGTTCCTTCTAGAGCCTAACAAGGCTTCCCTGGTGGCTCAGTGGTGAAGAATACACTTGCAGTGGAGGAGCTGCAGGAGGCATGTGTTTGATCCCTGGGTTGGGAAGATCCCCTGGAGGAGGGCATGGCAACTCACTCTGGTATCTTGCCTGGAGAATCCCATGGATGGAGGAACCTGGTGGGCTACAGTCCAGGGGGTTGCAACCAGTTGGACACATCTTGTTAATCCATTTCTTCGCCTTTTGCAGCTTCTGGAAGCTGCTCACATTCCTTGGCTGGTGGCCCCTTCTCTGTTTTCAAAGCCAGCAGAGTAGAATCTCCAACTCTTTCAGACTCTGACCTTCCTTTCTCCCCATTTTGCTTTTAAGGCTCTTGTGATGACCTTGAGTCCACCCGGATGATCCACAGCAGTAGCAGGAGCCTTGATCCAGTCACACCCATGTTCCTTAAGGTGGTTTGTTGCACACCCACGGAATCCCCCTTACCCTGTGAGGTGGTGTGTGGCACACCCACAGAATCCCTTGCCCTGTACGGTGGTCTGTTGACAGGCTGAGAGGACTAGGAGCTCCTAGGTTTACTCCTAGGTAAGCATCCAGCTTACCAAGGCAGTGAATTGTTCACATTCAGATCACCCATGCGTTTCCTTGAGACCATACAGAGTCAGTAGGCATTTACTAGAGAGGGTTTGCTTTCCTGTGGGGCTTACCTGGTGGCTCAGATGGTAAAGCTTTCGTGTAAAAATTCTGAGAGCTAAAAAAGACCTGTTTCACTGTAATTTGAATATCCTTGCATTTTATGTTCACCTTTGTGTTCATGATTCATTGTTATTTACCTAAAGTTTCATAATAGCGTACATAGGTAAACTCTGAGTTAGAACACATGGTTCTAAATATTTACATTGCCAGCACGGCCCTCTGACCTACCATTTAAGGAAGCTATTAATGTATTCTAGGAAACGGGTACCTATAATTTTAAAGGTGTAAGCAGTCCTCATGGAAGCTGAAATCTCTGCAACACATGGAATTAATGAAGAACTAAATAGGATATAGACTACAATTATTTCAGGCTTTAGTGCTTGATTGAGGATTCGAGTAACTATTATATTTCTGGGAATCTCAGACTTCTGTTTTAACCCTTTAGTAAGAGCTGTCTTCACAGTCTCACCACTTCTTGATATATTCTTGTTTAGGTCCACTTCTCCGAGACAGTGGTGTGCCCGAGTTTGCACTGGCCAGTGAGAACTGGATGTTAGATATTCAGGCCTTTTATGACTTATTTGGTACACTCGTGGTAGCTTGATATTGGGAGTGTTTACACCCTGGCATTTGCTAATAATCAGGTCCCCCTTGTGCTTCCACTGTGAGCTAGTCTGCTCTCAGGCTTCTGAGGAACCCCAGTTATTGAGTCCTGTTATGATTCTGCTGAGTCAGGGCAAGGTTATAAAGTTTTGTAAAACAGACAAGAAAGCAGTGTTTGGGTCTTGCTCCTTGGCTTGGTGGCTTCCCTGTGAGGTGAAACTCTAGTGCGTTATTGATTGTTGCTGTGCTGTCAAACTCAGTGGTCAGTATTCACTGTTGTTCAGTTGCTCAGTCGTGTCTGACTCTTTGTGACCCCATGGACTGCAGCACGCCAGGCTTCCCTTTCATTCACCATCTCCCAGAGTTTGCTCAAACTCATGTCCATTGAGTCGGTGATGCCATCCAGCCATCTCATCCTCTGTTGTCCCCCTCTCTTCCTGCCTTCGATCTTTCCCAGCATCAGGGTCTTTTCCAAAGAGTTGGCTATTTGTATTAGTATTCATCAGTTGTCCACTAAGTACCTTTTGTCAGCTTCTCTGACACTGCAATCTTCTGGTTTGTTTTTTTCTTTTTTTTTGGTTTTGTTTACTGTTTCACTTTCTGCTCCTCACATACCCTATCCCTGACTTGCAATGCTGGCCTGCCCCATGCTTCGCTTGGGAATCGAGCCTGTCTGTCTGTGCTCGGGGCCAATTAGTAATCGTGGTCTTTGTGGTCCCCACGGCCCGCCACACTGGTGCAGCTGTGTGTGAAGGCGGGCGCTGTGTCCTGGAAGACTGTTTCCGGCTGCAGTTGGCCTGCCATCCTCTGATCCATACACTCTCATTGGATGATATTCTTTGGTATTTTGGTCTTTAAAACCAGCTCTGTGCCTGTTCTCCCAAGTTTATCTGGCCAGCCTGAGGTTTTTCTTTGCACACGAGACTTGTACATTTTATTGCTTATTTAAAATGTCCACTTGGATGTTCTGAAGGCATCTCAAAGCTGGTGTGGTTTGAGTAGAGTCCTTTTTTTGCTCCCCTGCAGGGCCTTCTCTTCTGTTTCCCACCACTGTCCTCTTTACCAGCTATTCACTAGCCAGGTTGGCTTTGAACTTGCCAAGCCTGGGGGCGGGGCTGTCTTTGTATTTAGTCCTTTTTTCTCCCCTATTGCGCTTCGCTCAGGTCTTGCCATGGCTGGCCGTTTGTTGATGCTAGGGTGTAGATTCAGTTGTCTTTTCTTAGTTTTCTTCCTGTTATCACTTACCTCAAAAGTACTTTGAGTGTCTATTCCAATACTTGGCTATTCTCAGTCCCTTCCCGCGTGGTCTGTGCAGGAACCATGTGTATTTTTGTGTCTGCAGCCTTTAAGTGTCATCCTCCCATGCTGGGGGCTTTCGCTCACTTTGTTTTAGGGAATGGAAATGTTTCCCAGTCTCCCTTCAATGTTCTGCAGTTTGGCTTTCTGCTGAATCTGGAGTTCACTCACTGCCTCTTAAGGCAGTCCATTCCGTTATTTTGTTATTTTTCACTAAGTTTTTCTCATGGAACTTTGCTTGGTGTGGACACACTTAAGGATGACGGAGCAAGCCTCCTGCATCTCCGTGAGGTGGCCCGTTAAACCCTGGAGGACAGCCATCACTCATGCTAGCCTCAGCCTGGTCTCTTTTCTGGGTTTCCTCACCCTCTCAGCGGCTCCTCCCCCGACGTGTTCCTTTGCTCCCTTTGTGCTTTAGTTCTCCCAACAGGGGTTTGTTGTTTTTTTGCCAGTGTCCTGCCTCCCAGATCAGCCAGGTATTTTAGATGTGATCTGACCCACGTGGGTGCCATTTCTCTTACTATTGATGATGATATCTTTCATTACTGGGGGCTTCCCAGATGGCTCAGTGGTAAAGAATGTGCCTGCAGTGCAGGAGATGAGAATTCAATCCTGGGTCGGGAAGATCCCCTAGAATAGAAATGGCAACCCACTCCAGTATTCTTACCTGGAAAATTACATGGACGGCGGAGCCTATTGGGCTACGGTCCAGGGGGTCGCAAAGAGTTGAACATGACTGAGCGATTGCACACACACACACTTTCATTATTAGATACATTCTAAGGAACTGTGGATGGAATATTATTATTGGAATGGCTTAATATTCTCTCAATATTCCCATCCTAAATAGAATCTTTTCATGATCAAACAGGAATTACCACTTTCCATGGTGAGAAATATCACTGCCGTGTATCTGAAATGTTTTGAAATTTCCTATTTAAAATGTTGGCTTAAAAAAAATGAGATAGTAACCAGCTAATGACAGTCTTAACACTTCAGAGCCATATCATTAACTAAAAAACACAAACATTCAAAAGGAGGTAAATTAAATATATTCCAAGGATGTAGAATGACCTTTTTAAAAGAACCAGAGATAATTGTCTCATTGGTGACAATATTTGAACTTCTTATATTGCCACTCCCACCACAAGAGGAAATGCATCCCTCATTATTCACACTGTGATTTCAGTTCTGAAAATATTTCTCCCAAGTTTGTTGTGTCAGGGATGGCAACACTAATGTTTTATGGCAAAAGATGGAAGGGGGAATAAACTGAAAAATACACTTTAATTGATGGATATCCTTGCTTGTTTGGAGGTAGCTGCTGCTGCTGCTGTTAAGTCGCTTCAGTCCTGTCCGACTCTGTGCAAGCCCATAGATGGCAGCCCACCAGGCTCCCCCGTCCCTGGGATTCTCCAGGCAAGAACACTGGAGTGGCCTGCCATTTCCTTCTCCAATGCATGAAAGTGAAAAATGAAAGTGAAGTCGCTCAGTCATGTCCGACTCTTTGCGACCCCATGGACTGCAGCCTATCAGGCTCCTCCGTCCATGGGATTTTCCAGGCAAGAGTACTGGAGTGGGGTGCCATTGCCTTCTCCATTGGAGATAGAGTCAAGTGTATTAAAGACACTTAGATATTACACTCAGCTTTACACAAAGCAAGTAACTACTACCAAAGGACCAGTTGACCCAGCTCTTTGGTTTGAGAAGTCTGATCAGAAATGAGGGGACTGATGAGTCTTCTGTGGATCATTAGAATAGGGTGTAAGGTTGTTCTTCCTTTTGTTACTGCATTCTTGTAACATAGGGTATTACGTTAGCTTCAAGGTAGTGTCTCTGCATCATTCTTTTTCTAAATGGGATAATTGGATCACTTTTTCCTTTTTAGTGTGATCACACAGCTCTGGAATTACCTGATTTGATGTTTCTATTCTAGTATGGTTTTGTAAGGTGCTTTAGGAATTCTCAGAATAAAAGTAGCTGATAACTGGAAATGATCAAAGCCGCCTTTTTTTTTTTTTTTGTCAAAACTTACTGCAACTGAGAATTGGGTTATTATGAATCCACCTGGACTCTAGCCAAGATGGTTTTCTGAACTGATGTATTATAAGAACTCTACAATATGGTGAACCTAAATATTACAAGGACTGAACTGTTTTTCTATTGAAAGTCCCAACTTTTTTTGGCTTACTGTTTTAAAAAATGTTAGTCTTGCTCCTGATGGCATTTACTAGACAAATCTCTTGTGCGTTGGCCTAGTGATCTTTGGTGTTGATGGAAGCATTTTGCAACTGGGTGATCTGTGCTCTGACACTGTGCTGTGCTGATGCCTGTGTGTGTGTGTCTGTGTCTGTGTCTGTGTCTGTGTGCATGCGTGTGCACACGTGTGCGCATGTGAACATTTATGTGTGTGCACACACTAGTGTTTGTAAGAAATATGGTGTGTTCTTTTTCAGATTTTTGAGTGGGTGGGCTCTGCTATTGGTTTCTGCTTGTTGATTGGTTAGCTTTTGTTAGTATGTCCTTGCTAAACTACTGGTTTGCTTTCTGAAGATGTAATTGTAACCAGGTGTGTAAGGTCAGGGTAGAAAGCCGTTTTATGGAACTTTTGTTCTAATAGCGTATAACAAATCACTGGAAATGTGAGTCATCAGCACCAGGCACTTTATAAAGCAAAAGGTGGAGAAATGTGCAGCATTGCAAATTTCGAAGGGTGAAAGTATTTATTGTTGTCAGAAACTTCAGGTTTTGATTTCGTTTACTCTTTTATAATTTTTTTTTTTTGTAATTAGGAATATCTTGTATGGTTTATAGAATTCCATTTCTTTTTTCAGAGAAATAGGATTTTTCTGGAATAGCTAGCTGTTAGATCTGGTATTACACATTTAAAACTAACATTAGCTATCATTTCCTGTGTGGTGGTTTGTGTTTGGTTTCTTTGATGAAATTTTTTTTTTTTTTATTCCTCCAGAGAACACTTATATCTGAATTTTGAGATAACTATGAAGCTTTTTCTTCTCTCTTTTCCTGTTCTTATTTTAAAGCCAAGTCTGACAGTGGGCTGTTTGCTTTGTCTCCCTTGTGTGAATGAATGAGTTACATTTGTAGAACGTACAAACTGTTTTTTTGCTTGAATACAGCATTTATGATTTATGGCCAACATGTAGCCCTGATTTTCTATTGAGAATGATCTTTATTGTCTTTGTATACTAACTCAGTGCAGAAGCACTTGTCTATTTTGAGCTAAACCAGACCTCTTGTAAAAAGAATCAAATTATTTCATCATGTTGAAAATGAAAAGCTATAATTACTTGTAATTAGGCTTCAGAATTTTTGAAAATTGAGGAATTCTTTTCCAGAGGTTTAAGATCACTCCAAATCAGCGCCTTTGGAAAATAGGAAATAATTTTCTGTTCAATTTGAAATTGATTTAATTTATGTCTTTGACAGCTATTTTGCTTTGATATTTTTGTAGTGGAAATCATAGAACCCTGGTGATTAGTGCAGTAATGTTTTCTGTGATATCATACACTGGTTTGTTCAAAACTTGGTCTCCTGCTTTTAACAAATTTCTTTACAATCTGGATTATAAAAGATGCTAAATTATTATTTTTGAGCCTCCCATCTTAATAGTGCATGAGGAGTTTTGTAGATGTTTTCAGAGGTTTTCTGAGTTTTCTCAAAGGGAAAATTGAGGGCCCTTTTTTTCTAGAGTAATGATTCTTTCCCCAAGATCTTGGAAAATCGGTATATACTTTTGTAATTTGTATTTTATAAAGAACCTTAAGATAAAGCATTCTGTCTCTATGTATTTAATTTCCGAGGTTAAATTTCAAAAATTAAATATAACAACTTTTTACTACTGTCTTATTGATTCTTAGAATATTTATTTCTAAAAAGAGGAATACTTAATATTAAAAAGGTCTGGATAAATTTTACTGATTTATATCTACTGTCCAGTGTTCTGAAACAGCCCAATTGCTTTCAATTTTTAAAATTTATTTATTTAGTTTTTTACTTTCAATTTTTAGAACTCTTAAAGCAGAAAAGAATTTTGTTCTCTAAGGAGAGTTTTCTTGAGAATCTCCATGTTGTAAACTTGAATATTTTCTTGCAAACGGAATCCTTTCTGCATTATGTTTGAAGAATAGCAAACAGTTTGAGTAGGTTAAGCACAGTTCATGGAGACTAAGGAGTAACTAAGTATACAGGGAGCTTCTGTGGGTGATCAAGTCTGCTGCTTTGTTTAATGAGTTGCCTTAGAGTGAGCTCCAACTTTAATTATCTAATAATTTTATCTTTTGAAACTTCCTTAGAAATCTCCCATCAGCAATCAGGACTCAACAGGTGGTATATCTTCTTGTCATCTTTATGGCCTTTGGAACATGTAAGCTTGCCTATAAATCTACATTTCCTTGGTCGGTTCATTTAATTGGAATGTTGAAGAAAACTGACCACTTTAAACATATTCATTGTTTTGTTTTTAATATGGAGACATTATGGCACCAATCATACACTTTTCATTGTAAAATAACTTTAAACTTGCCATAGCTGTAGAGTCTTTTCTTTAGCTGTTCTTCTTTTCCCCTTCAAAATAGACATTTATAATAGAAAAAGTCACAGCTGTAATGCTAGTAGAAAGATTATTATTGTTGGTAAAACTGTCTGTTGTCTTTTTTCAAGGAATATGGACTGTAATGTATTCTGACATTGTGGCTTTAGTAGGAGGAATTCAGACTCAATAAGTCTTTATTTGTGGGTATTCAGAAAACCCCATGATGTGACCAGCTCTACCCTCAGAGTGTATTCAGTCTCTGTAGTGGGTCCTTGGCTCAGCACGGTCATGGTCATTCTCCAGGTCACCGTGGGGCCCCTCACAGGTCCCTGGCTCTCTTCTGTGATCTGTTCTCAGCACTGTGGCATCCAGATCCTTTGAAACCTCGCACAAGCTGAATCTTGGCTCTGCTCAGCACCTTGTGTCGTGTCCCTGACCAGCAGCCGAAGCCCTCCTCCAAGGGCTCTCCAGGGCTCTCTGTGACCCGGGTCCCCACTGCCTCTTTGCCCACGTCTCCTCTCAGACCACGTCACTCTGCCGCAGCCGCACCACTGGCTTCTATTGTGTCCTGAGTGTCCAGAGTGGGCTGTCTCCTCAGGTCTCTCCCTATTAACACTCCCTGGACTGCTCTTCCTGTGTATGATTGTGGCCGTCTCCTCAGGTCTCTCCCTGTTCACACTCCCTGGACTGCTCTTCCTGTGTGTGACTGTGGCCGTCTCCTCAGATCTCTCCCTGTTCACACTCCCTGGACTGCTCTTCCTGTGTATGACTGTGGCCATCTCCTCAGGTCTCTCCCTGTTCACACTCTGGACTGCTCTTCCTGTGTGTGACTGTGACTGTCTCCTCAGGTCTCTCCCTGTTCACACTCTGGACTGTTCTTCCTGGGTGTGACTGTGGCCATCTCCTCAGGTCTCTCCCTGTTCACACTCCCTGGACTGTTCTTCCTGGGTGTGACTGTGGCCATCTCCTCAGGTCTCTCCCTGTTCACACTCCCTGGACTGCTCTTCCTGTGTATGACTGTGGCCATCTCCTCAGGTCTCTCCCTGTTCACACTCTGGACTGTTCTTCCTGGGTGTGACTGTTGTCATCTCCTCAGGTCTCTCCCTGTTCACACTCCCTGGACTGCTCTTCCTGGGTGTGACTGTGACTGTCTCCTCAGGTCTCTCCCTGTTCACACTCCCTGGACTGCTCTTCCTGTGTGTGACTGTGACTGTCTCCTCAGGTCTCTCCCTGTTCACTCTCCCTGGACTGCTCTTCCTGTGTGTGACTGTGACTGTCTCCTCAGGTCTCTCCCTCTTCACACTCTGGACTGCTCTTCCTGTGTATGACTGTGGCCATCTCCTCAGGTCTCTCCCTGTTCACACTCCCTGGACTGCTCTTCCTGTGTATGACTGTGGCCATCTCCTCAGGTCTCTCCCTGTTCACACTCTGGACTGCTCTTCCTGGGTGTGACTGTGACTGTCTCCTCAGGTCTCTCCCTCTTCACACTCTGGACTGCTCTTCCTGTGTGTGACTGTGGCCATCTCCTCAGGTCTCTCCCTGTTCACACTCTGGACTGCTCTTCCTGTGTGTGACTGTGGCCGTCTCCTCAGGTCTCTCCCTGGTCACACTCTGGACTGCTCTTCCTGTGTATGACTGTGGCCATCTCCTCAGGTCTCTCCCTGTTCACACTCTGGACTGTTCTTCCTGGGTGTGACTGTTGTCATCTCCTCAGGTCTCTCCCTGTTCACACTCCCTGGACTGCTCTTCCTGTGTATGACTGGCCATCTCCTCAGGTCTCTCCCTGTTCACACTCCCTGGGCTGCTCTTCCTGGGTGTGACTGTGGGCTGACTCCTCACCTCTGCCGTGCTGTCTGCCCAGAACACCATATTTAGTACCTTAGCCTGTCCTCTTCTGAGTGCTCCTGTTTCCCCTCTCCCGTTCTGCTTCCTCCATAGTACCAATTGTGTTTTAACTTCTATATCATTTATTTATGTTATTGTTTATTATGTTTTGTTAGCTAGCTCTTCTTAAGGTAGAGATGTTTGTTCTCTGGTTTCCAAAAACTTCTTGAAGCATGTGTGGTACCTATTAGGCACTTAATAAATAAAAATCCATTTAAAATGTTTTAGTCCACTGGGTCCTCTATGGATACAGGTGCGGTACCGTGACCGAGCCTTCCTATTGTGGTGTGACTGCTCTGGATCTTTCTTTGCATTGTTACATTTTGGCATGTTTTAGACTACTCACTTTGGTTCCCCTTTCACTGTTACATCCCTAAACTTTCTGGGCAGTATAGATCCAGTAAAAGTAAATATAAAGTGTTAGGCGCTCAGTCGTGTCCAACTCTTTTCGTCTCCATGGACTGTAGCCCTCCAGACCCCACTGTTCATGGGATTTCCCAGGCAAGAATACTGGAGTCGGTTGCCATTTCCTTCTCCACAGGATCTTCCCGACCCAGGGATCAAACCTGGGTCTCTTGCATTGCAGGTGGATTCCAGACTCTCCCTTCATATTCTTTGATCTCCTCCAAATGACTGTGTAAACCCAAACCAGTATCATATGCTCTCAAAGCTTTGTCTTCTGTGTTTCCCAGTTTATACCAGTGTGTGGCCTGCTCGCTCCAGGCAGAAGCATTGTAAATCCCTGTGACCACTTGTGCTCTGTCACCTCCAATATGAGGTCCTGTCTACTTGTGTTCTCTGTGAACTCTGCATCACAACTGACCTTCTCTTTGCCTGAGCTTAGGTCTCAACTGTCCTTTCCTGGCCTCTTCTAGTTGCTTCCTGTCTTTTCCCTCATTCTCGCCCCATCAAGTCTGTTAACTGTATTATTGCAGGATGTCAATCCATAACTGGTTCTCTCTCTTTTTTTTTTTTCTATCTCTTTTTTATTTAAAAATTTGTGATGACTCTTTATTTCTTGTAAAGTTAAAAAAGTCAACATGGAGTTAGATCTGGACACCATCTAGTTACTGACCTCTGCTGCAAAGAACGTAAACCGTTGTTTCTACAGCTGCTGTCATCACATTATTACAGATGTTTAGTGAAAGAGGAGCTCCAAGATAAAGTATGTTTGGAAGATAGGTTGAACGTGTATTCAACATTTCAATGTTCTGATCTGCAATGTCAGTTGTTAAGAAAGTGGGAATTTTTACATATTATATATTATGTAGTATGTAAATGTGTAAAATATTGTATTTAATGAATAATGGATTGCGTGTTGAGGTGCTAGTACTATTGGAGTTGCTGAGAATTCAATAGTGAACAAAAGAGGCAAAACCTTTTGACTCTTACAGAGTTTACAATCCACTGGGACATACAGGCAATGAAGAGGATGAAATATTAACACATGTAGTGTGTGGAGCAGTGCTGTGTGCAGGGAGGAAGAAGGGAGTGCAGGGTGAGGAGGTGGGTGGTGGTGGAGAGGGCTGGCTGGTGTGCAAGGAGCCGAGGGTCACCAGAGAAAGGCTGTGTTGAAAGGGAAACGTCTAAGGAAAGAGATTCCTCGTATTATCCGTTAATAGTTTTAAAAATCAGGTAGAAGTAGTGTGTTATATGTGTTTTTTACCTTATGAAAAATTGTGACATTATATGAGGCATTAAACAGATAGATAAGTCAAGCCACTATTAAAGTAATATCTATACGCCTCTTTGTAAATTACTGCTAATGGTCAGTATAACTCAGACTATTTCAGATTTGGGATTTAACTTAGACTCGTTTATTACTAAGTCAATACTCAGTTTAAAAATTAAAAAGATTAGTAATTATAAGGTTTTCAAAGGAAAGTACTAATGTTATGACCCACCGATCACCATATGGATTCAAAAATGCCATGGAAATGATTTTTTTACCTTATATTTATAGTGCATAGATAGCTTATTCTTCTTACTTCTGTTAATTAATCCTTTTATAGTAATTATAGAATACTTTAAATATACATTATTTTTCTAAATTTAAAGATCAGGCTTTTAAACAAATTAATTCAGACAGATAATAAAACTTACCTGCTCTTTCATAAATTCTTTAATAAATTTTTCTTAAAAGATCATCAAAAATAATCTTTTAAAAAACATTTGTTTCTCTATGGACTACAGAATTTTGAATGGCTTCTCATCCTCTTTACCCTTCAATTTAGTCACAGTTATGCTCCTTGAGGCCATTGTCTTCCATAAAGGGGTGATTGCCCTTGAAAACAGGCCCATTAGAAGATTTCTTTTCAGTTATACATTACAGAGCAGAATTTAATGCTAGCTAATCAAAAGACTATACAGTAAATAAATGGCAAATATAGGTACATCATCCAATATGATATGCAAAGTTCAGAATATCTCTCTGGCTCTGATGTATGTCCAGGTGATTAATAAGTGGAAATGGAAACATTTCATCTTCACGGTAGATTTCTTATATCTTAACAGTAACTTTGATAATGAAGTGGGGAGCAGATCAAAATGTGATAGAGTGAACAGAAGGAAGACTTGGGAAGGGTTGAAGTAGATAGTCAGAGTCATTATCTTGGACAGATATCTAGATTGTCCAAGTGGACAGAAGTAAAAATTCCCCATCATCTTCCAGCAATATGGAAACATCTGTTATTTCTCTTATAAAATGTTTGGGATTTAATCACCATCTGCCTCTACTCCCAACTCCAAGTTCACCTGGATGTCAAAGCTTCCTATTTGGCATTCTTGTCAATGTAGATGAATAATAAGTGTGGTACTTTTCAACAGCTTTTTTGGAATACAATTTATATAACATAACATTAGCCTCATTAGAGTTTAAAAATTTAGTGGTTTCTAGTGTATTTATAGATTGTGAAGTCATCACTGTAGTCTAACTTCAGAACATTTTCATCACTCCTCCCTGAAGAAACTGAGTAACGGAATATGATTTGTGTTGTCAACTTTATTAGTATTTGAAAATAAGAACTTAAAAAGAATTAGTTTTTCTATTGAAGTGTTTATTGTATATTTCTGATAGTTGAAAAAATTTTAGATCCATATCCTAAGCTGAAATCATCTGTAAGTTTTCAATTTTAAAATATTTAAAATATAATTTAATATTTAATTGTTAATATTTTAAGACACATTCTTGTATTGTTTCATCATATCTCTTGGAATACAGAAGAACACTGTATAGAAAGTAATACAGTATAAATAAAAAGAGACTACTATTGGATCAGTTACATAATCTATTTGTTCTGTCTTTTGTTATATTGTTTTCTTCATGCATTTTAATTTGTTTATTCATCTTTTAAGCTAAGCATTTTAATATTTATATATATATATATAACAGTTTTCATTGACATTAATCTTCGAAATTGATTTCAGAGTTGAAAATATTTTTCCAGCTAATACAGTTCTAATTTTAATAACCTGTATGCTTTTCTCTTTATTCATTTAAATTAAGATCTGATTTATGTCACTTAGTAATTATTTGCTGAGTTTGTGTGCAACTCTGTGAAGATTGACAAACTTTGATGTAGTCATGTGACCACCCACACAATCAGGATCTAGGGCACTTCCTGGAAATTCTCCCGTGCTTCTTGTGGTCAGTCTCACCCCAGCACCAGCCTCTGAAAACCACTGACCCCTTGTGTGCCCCTGGAGTTTTGCCCAGAGACACATGTCTTTGAACAAACCTTTTGAGTCTGGCTTCTTTCCCTCAGTGTGATGGGGGTGGGAGGGCTTGCTCCACAGGGGACATTTGGCAAAGTCTGGAGACTTTGGTTGACATGATTGGGCAGAGGTAGAGGGGTCATGCTGGAGCTTCTGCTGGCATGTGGCAGGTAGGGGCGAGTGGTGCCGCTGAACATCTTACAGGGCCCTGGATTGTAAGCATGCACCCCGCAGCTAGGATTTATCTGGCCCCAAATGTCCATAGTGGTGAGGTTGGGAAGTCCTGTTGCCGCCCATTTGAAAATCATTCATTCTGTAATGTGCAGCCGTAGTTCATTACTTATTTCTGAGTTGTATGCCATGGTGTGGATGGATCACAGTTTGTTTATACATTCCCATGTTGAAAGATATTTGGATTGTTTACATTTTCTGGAGATTATGAAGAAAACCTTATTCTTGTAAATGCCTAGGGATGGGGTTGTAAAGTCGTACGGGATGTATTTAATTTTATAAGAAACTGCTGAACTATTTTCCAACATGGCTTTACCATATTGTATTACTGTTAGAGTATATGGAAGTTCCGGTGGCTTCTATTCTTACGAGCACTTTGTATTGTCAGATCTTTTATTTTAGGCAGTGAACTAGGTCTGCAATAGTATCTCATTGTGGTTTTAATTTGTATTTCCTTCATGATGGGTTGTGTTGAGCATCTTTTCATGTGGTTGTGTTGAATCTTTTGCCCAATTTTTTAATTAGGTTGTTTTCTTTCTTTACTTTTGAGACTTCTTTATATATTCGAAATATAAGGCATTTATCAAATATGTATTTATCATATATGTATTTTGCAAATATTTTCTCCCATTGTGACTTTATTCTCTTGCCAGTGTCCTTTGAAGAGCAGAAATTCTTAATTTTGGTAAAGTCCAATTTATCAATTTTTTTAGCTAAACGCTTATTATTTTCCATCTAAAAACTTATGGTCACACAGAAAGTTCTATTTTTTTATAGAAAAGTTTAATAGAATTTTTAGGTTTTGCATTAAGATCCATTTTGTGTTAATTTTTAAAATATTGTATGAAACATGAATTGGAGTTCTTTTTTGTATATAGATGTTCAGTTATTTTTTGCATTGAGCCAATAGAACAATTTAGAAAGAACTGACATTTTTTTCTTTTTTTTGAAAATTTTCTTTTTTGATGTGGACCATTTTTAAACTCTTTATTGACTTTGTTACAGTATTGTTCTATTTTCTATTTTGGCTTTTTGGCCATGAGATGCGTGGGATCTTAGTTCCCTGACCATGATCGAACCGGCAGTCCCTGCATTGGAAGGCAGAGTCTGAACCACTGCACTGCCAGGAATTTCCCCAAAAAATGACATCTTAACAATATTGAATCTTCCAACCCATGAATGCAGTTTATCTTTTCATTTATTTATGCCTTTCATTTCTTTTATCAATGTTTTGTAATTTACAGATCTCACACCTACTTTGTTAGATTTATGTAACAGTATTTCATTTTTCGTGGTCCTTATTGTAAACGGGGGTATATAAATGTTTTAAATTCCCACTCATTAATTGCTGTTATGTAGAAATAGGTGTCATTTGACCTATGGCCCATGATGTATCAATTCTGGCGGTCTTTTGTAAACTGTACTGCATCAACATTTGATTGTAGTGTTCTTATTGTGAACTTGCAAAGAGCCATGGGAACTTCATCTTGTCCCTTGCATTGTGGACGCAGCCTCTGAAAGTCAGACAAGGTAAGTGATTGCTTATGGTTGACTCTTGACTCTGCTACTAATGCCTTGTGAGCTCAACATTTTGTGTTTGTTTGTTGGGGGTTGTGTTATGATGTTCTACAAATTTCTTGGCAGGGTGGCCAGTCTTGTCACGTGAGTTGTCGTTTATGGTATGATTAGAGGGAATTAAAAGCTTCCACTTCAGGATTTCCTTCCCACTCACTGGCTTGCCTCAGGAGCTGAAGTTGCTCATGTCAAAAGGAAAATATCTTACAGAGGAAGCAGAGATCATGATGCGATTCTGACCTGAATATTCTTTAGTTTTTCAGAGATGTGGTATTTGCAGGTTCTGATGGCAGATAACAGCTGGGGGCTTGAGAGATAGGGCAGGACAGGTTCAGGCGTAAGTGGGCCCAGGTGGGCTGCTGCCATGGTGGGAGCTTCATCCAGATGTCAGCGAGAGGACCCCGGGCACCAAGCTGTGAGCGCAGCAGAGTGAGATGTGGAAACGCGCTCCAGAAGGATGTTCTGCCAGAGCCCGAGCCTGGCTTCAGGCTATGTTCCCTAGTTTACCTCTGAAAAACAAGCTGTTTGATTGTCTGACGCTTGCTATATTATCTTGGATCAATATTTGTCAATAGAAATTCTGATTAATTATGCTAAAATGAAAAAAGAAATTGTTTCCCTATGTTTAATGGCATAGATAGTTTTCTTGTTAAATTATTTGCCTGTCTCCTTTTACGGAAATTTTAGGTGCCACAGACCCTTAATAAAGGACCAGTACCTGAATAATTCTTTTTACAGAGACAGGTATCAAGCGAACAAGGTTAGGAAATGGAATTAACTCCATGATATCTTGAGATCTTAAGGAAAATAGTACTAAAACAGTCAGCACTACTCACCTCATTAGAAATAAAAGAGAAGACACTTTAGGAGAATGTTTTCTTGCACAAACAGTTTTATTTAATGTTCATGATTTTTGCCAAGAAATTTAAAGCGTGACTTCTTAGCCAGTCGACTCTTTGATTATATGTTATGATTTTGAAAATCAGAAAGAATGGTAGGGAAAGTATATCCCTGACACTTAATGTATTGTAATTTTTATTTATTTTTTGGCAGGTGAAGAAATGGGATGTGAGATAAAGTCACAGTAATATTTGTAGGACAAAATGACTTCTGAAATCTGGGCATGTTCCCACTTATCTTAAGGGCATCTCGTTAATATTTTGCTCTGCTCTCCGGTGATTGGTGATTGATTACCAGTTGGTGATCATTTATATGCTTTGATCACCCAGTCACATTTTGATCTGTTTTTGAGTCCATGCACTGTGGTCTTAAAGTTGCCTCTTGGCATAAGTCAAAGATGTTACAGGTCTCACTTTGTTTCTTTCCTCTGGGCTCATAATTCTTTTCTGCCCATTGTCCAATTTTAGAAAATAGTTGTTTCCTAAGTTTTGTCTAATTTTGTTGTTGTTGTTGTTTACAGTGGGCTCCAGCTACTCCATTGTGATTGGAAGCTTAACTGTTTACTTTGTGATTTTTGAGCCTATTTTAATTTTTTTTATTTGATAACCAGAAGCAAGTCTTTTAAGGTAGAGTTGCACAGTACTTCTGTATGATGCCACTTTGTATGTGATAAGTAACATTGATGAACCCATTGCTGTTAGTTTAATTTTATAGAAGATGGAACTGAGATAGGTAAGGAAACCATGGGAATTTGGTTTCTGGTCTACAATGAATATAAGCAAGTCTAATTTTCCTTTGAGTTTCACTTTTACTCTTTCTCAAAGAAGCTATAGAAATGTGGGTCAAAGTTACGTGCCATCTTGAGCTATTGTTGATTCTCTTTGTTTGCTGTATATTTCAGATTGATTTTTTGTATATGGATTGTCCTGGGACGGGAGATATGACAGACTTAGAAAAAAATTCAGATATTAATATATATTGCAGCAGTTAGCTTTTTTGCCTAACATCTATTTGCCTTTTGTTTGGTAGCAATCTCTCATGAATTCTTGGTGGATGAATGTTTTGTTTCCTGTTTTTGGTATTCAGGATACAAGCGTGTGAACTATTGGGGCAAGTGCTAAAAATATAGCAGTGGTGTCCTGGCTACAGTATATCTGCTAAAACACAATTTTTGTACTTTTTCCCTCTTTATTCTTCTAAGCATACTTGTTCTAGATCATTTTTCAAACCCTGAGCTCTTCTTTTTAATTTTTTTTTAATAGCCTTTGATGTCTTTCTTTTTCTGCTTACCATATCCCAATTTGTTTGCCAAGGTTTAACCTTAGAATCCCAAGTGGTGGAAAGAAGGACTGACTTGGAACTGGGATCAATATTTATTTAGTCATATATACTTATAAGGTTCCTCCTAGCTTTCACAAGAACATAGTAATTTTTCCCCTTTCTTCCACATGATTTTGTGCTCACGATGATGTTCCTCTTCTCTGCTGGCAGGTGGCTTCCTAATTTGTGAAATGAGAATGATGATTTTTAATATCTAATTTGCTGGCTTACCTTCCAAATGTGTATGATAATCTTTGCACGTCTAGGTGTAAATAGTGTGTAAATGCAGTGTGGTATTATTGCTATCTGGATGGGATAGCTATCTTCCAGTTCAGATTTCTGCATTTTTAAGTTTTCACTGAGGTTATTTGGTGTTACATAGTAACTCCCCTGCTAGATCGATACTTTTTAGATCGATACTTCCTTGTTTCCTTGTAGAGTGCTTTGCAGGATGGATGAAATGTGTTACGTTTCAGTCCCTATGAAGACTCTGGTTAAGAAATACTGTGAGGTTTTTGTTTGTTTGTTTGTTTGTTTTTGCGGGATGTATCTACATGTGCAAGAATATGGTTGGAGGGCGTGGACTGTGCATGTGAGCAGAAAACAGGGCCCCCGGAGAACACATGGATCCTAGAGAGCCAGTTCTGCTGGCCCTTCACTTTGGCAAGTCTTAATTAATCCCTTCATTTAAAAAATTACTTTTTCCTGTTCTTCTCAACAACATGATCACACAAATTCAATCAATGAACAGATGCATAATTTAAGAACATAAAAGATGCTGTCCTCCAGAGGACACCTCCTGAACATACTCAGTTTTCCTTCTTGATGGTGGTGGTAATGGGTGTTACAGCTGATGTGAAAAAGAATGGAAATAAGTGCATGCAAATCTCTTTTATTTTGAGCAGTTACTGTATTATTTGCTTTGCTCGTAGCTATGAAACCACTGATCTTAAAAGGCCTCCGTGGAACTTCTCTTGGCAATTTTGTTTCCAAGGAGAAGGCAAACAGATAAATAGTCGGGAAATGTGGGCATGTGGTGTATGCAGTTGTGTGTGTGTATGCGTTTTGTGTGTGTATGCCTTTAATTCTGTCAAAACTGTAAGATGGGTGAGAGGTTTGTGATGTGGTGTTAAATAATGTGGAAACACATATGTCCCGAGTGCTCCTTTTCCTGGTACAGTGGAACTTTTACCTGGTCTCAAGGTAATTTGGAAGCAGCACATGATATTACAGGCATTCTTCACAGACTCTTTTTGTGTTTTCCTTTATCGACATTCTTTTCTAATTTCATCATATTGAGGCCATATAGCACATAAAAAACAAATAAAGGCGCAGTTTAAAAATTATATTGAGCAAAATAATAACCAACAAAAGTTTATTAAAATATGCTTGAAAATTTGCTAACGGATCTGCTGATGAGACATCGCGCTCGGTTAATGGCCGCAGCTTCGGAAGTTTCGTCTTCTGAGGAAACTTAAGTGGAGCGCCTTGCAGTAGGGCACTTACTCTGATAATAACTTTAGAATTTTAATTGGACCTCCGTCCAAACTCATAAGCTGACATAGAAGTTAGCAGTTCCCTCATCAACTTCTTGAATGCTCCTTCAGCCTCATTAGCTTCTTGTTTTCTATTAGGTGGGCGTCGTGTATCCTTTTCTGCTCCTGTGAGGACACTGTGTATCCTTTGGCACACACACCAGTATGGGTCCCCATAGTTTTCATAGGAAAATAAAATACAAATTAGCTTTGAATATGGAGTAAGATGTTCCCGGCACTGCCCCCCCCCCCCAAAAAAAAGCTTCATTATTGCTAACCAAAGTCTGAAAGAATTTTTTTTAGAGGAAATAATTTGATAGTACTTTTGTATTCAGGTCTTTAGTTTTTAAGCATTGTCTCTGATCTTACATTGTTTACGTATTAATGCTATATTAAAATGGCTGTCAGATGTATGGAATATAAACTACTATGATCGCTTTCACATTGAGATCACGGAGCAGTCATATAATACATGACTGTTGTATACACGTGGCATAGAATTGTTTTGTATATACCATGGTTAGTGACTAGCATTTAAACAGGAAGCATATCTTGAGAAAAAAAGCTATGTAATTAAAAATTAAACGATGAATTAAAACTTAAATTATGCAAAACTAATAAGCTACATTACTGAGACCAACAATTAATACACTACAAAATCTTCAGGAAAGATGCTAACATTTTAACATTTGTTTTATGTTAGAATTGCAATTTGCAGTGTGCGCTATTTTGGAATATTTATTTTGAAGAGCTCGGCATGTCTGAATTAAGGCATAAATCAATGGTCTAAGATTTTTAAAGTTTTAAGATTTATAATCCTTGATAGTTCAAACAATTGCAGAGGAAAAAAAATCCGATTGTCTTTTAGTGCCAGCATCATATCAGCATATTTGATTACAGTTATTCATTCCAACGTTCAGGTCAGTAGTGCAGAAATGCTTTCAATTGACAGCGTCCTAAAGCAGCCTGTTATTTTGTTTGATAAGATTTTTTTTCTTTTGTTTATGCATAATGGATGAAGGACCACAACAGACAGTTACTAAGGTTTTGAACTTTAGGAACTTTCTCCAAATGCACATCAAGTAAAACTAAGGAATTTTAAACTTAAAATATGAGCCATTTAAAAAATTTCATGTTGTGATTCAGCAAAAGCAGACCAAGTATATGAAAGTGAGTGTTAGTCACTCAGTCGTGTCCAGCTCTTTGTGACCCCATGGACTGTAGCCCACCAGGCTCTTCTGTCCATGGGATTCTCCAGGCAAGACTCCTGGAGTGAGTTGCCATTCCCTTCTTGAGGGGATATTCCTGACCCAGGGATTGAACCCAGGTCTCCTGCATTGCAGGTGGATTCTTCACCATCTGAGCGTCCAGGGAAGCCCAGATCAAGTGTATATTCTGTTTTAAATAAGCGGAACATTTTAACATACTTATAAACTTAACAAACTTTAGCAAACTTATAAACAGCATAGCTGAATTAGTCCCTGTCTGTCCTGTTATTGTTCATGATCCTCATCTGTGCATGCCTGATGTTTGTGTGTTTTGGACGGAGCAGACCCTGTTGTTGGAAGAGTGTTCTCTGTATGGTGAGGTCAGCAGAGCCTCCCCGGGTCCATCCTTCTGTCTGGTCATCGGGCCTGAAGCATCGTGTAAATGTCTCCGCACACAGAGAGGAAGAAGGCTCCTGGAGCTTTTGCCTCAAGAGTGTCACTTTGGGTATCTAAAGGGATACACAGATGATGGTAAGGAGCACAGCACAGTTCCTGAATGTGCCCCAGGTTTCCCGAGGCCGCGGAGGTGAGGCCTCACGGATGGTGGGGTGGAAGCTGGGAAGGAGTGTGCTCGCTTTCGTCTGGCACTCCCTCGTCTGCTCCCCAGACGAACACGCAGACGAGTGATAAGCCCGGGTATCTCCGGGGATTTGCTGTTCCCGTAGTGTGGAAGGTCTGGGGTCAGGTTTGGACGTCTTGTCGTTGGTAGTGTGCCTTTTGTGTAGACACGCTGTGTCCCTCCACCCCTTCCCGTCACTCCTTCCCTTCCCCCACCTCACCTGGGTTTCTCTGAATCATTTTCTCATCAGTCTTTAGCGTTCTGGCAGGGGCCACGTTTAAAATACACTTGTGTGCACTTTCACATGGGACCAAATGCCTGTCTTGCTTGGTATTGCATCACAAAGATGGACCCTGACGTACAGACCCCCTCAAATGCCAGTGGACAAGTAGGCACAGACTCTTTTAGGAGAAGTCGTTGGCATGTATTGGCCTTGGGTCATGCAGGTTGTTTTTATTCTTGCTACTATGAAAACTTTGTCAATGATAAAAGTTAAATGTGTTATTTAAAAAAGAAGTTGGGATGGGCTCATGGGCCCATCACTGGAAGGATGGGTGTACATGAGAGCTCACAGTCATCTCTTTGGAGGAAATAGATGATACCTGGACTGTGTCTAAGGGCAGTTTTGGGATTTTTAAAATGTCTCTTGGTACCTGAACTGAGGTGAGCAACTTTGCTTATTGGTGAAGGTTGGGGGGAGACCAGTTCTGTGCCATTTTCGGAGGCTCATGAGAATGTCAGGTGCTATGCTGAAAGTTTTGCAAGGGACTGCCTACTGAATGGCACACTGGATAAATTGCTGAACTTGGACAAGTGTCAGTTCAGTTCAGTCGCTCAGTCGTGTCCGACTCTTTGTGACCCCATGAATTGCAGCACGCCAGGCCTCCGTGTCCATCACCAACTCCCCGAGTTTACTCAAACTCATGTCCATCGAGTTGGTGATGCCATCCAGCCATCTCATCCTCTGTTGTCCCCTTCTCCTCCTGCCCCCAATCCCTCTCAGCATCAGGGTCTTTTCCAATGACTCAGCTGTTTGCATGAGGTGGCCAAAGTATTGAAGTTTCAGCTTCAGCATCAGTCCTTCCAATGAATACCCAGGACTGATCTCCTTTAGGATGGACTGGTTGGATCTCTTTGCAGTCCAAGGGACTCTCGAGAGTCTTCTCCAACACCACAGTTCAAAAGCATCAATCCTTCAGTGCTCAGCTTTCTTCACAGTCCAACTCTCACATCCATACATGACCACTGGAAAAACCATAGCCTTGACTAGATGGACCTTTGTTGGCAGAGTAATGTCTCTGCTTTTTAATATGCTATCTAGGTTGGTCATAACTTTCCTTCCAAGGAGTAAGCATCTTTTAATTTTGTGGCTGCAATCACCATCTGCACTTGGACAAATGTGAGTGGGTATTTTTAATTGTTAAGTAGGTTTCTGTGGCACGGTTTCCCTGTTTTGCGTGGGATATTTGAGAGTTAAAATGTTAAGAAGTATCTTATGTCACATTTTAAATAACAGATCCAATAGTACAGCACAAGTTTTCTAACATCTTAGTACATTTATTTAATTGAAAGACTAGAGGTAATTTGTGAGAGTTGGTTGTCTTGAGAGAAGATTGATGCATATGCTCTTCTTAGTAAATTATAGTTGCCCCTAAAATGTGTTTGTATTATTTAAATTGTCATTGCCATTGCCATTTACAGTCATGTTAGTACTGTGTTCCCACAGTGTAGCTGCTGTTCTTATGCTTGAATAAAAAAAAAAACGCACCAAATATGGCAAAGTTTTCAATTCATGTATACTTTTCAGTCAGTTTTCTAAGGACATTTGGATGGTGAAATATGGTTTGCTGAACGGGAAATATTTTGTTTTACTTTGTGAGGTTTACTCATTTCCTATGCTACTGTTTTCTAAATTTCCACATCATCTATGCAGGGTGAGTTTTTGGAAAAATTATGTAGCACACCTAAGTTTAAAGTCTCTCCTTTTGATTTCTTGGGAGAAATGTTCTGTATGAAAACCATCTAATTAGTTTACCATGAGCAGTTTCTGCGCTGCCACAAGTTTGGCATTTTCTTTAGGTCAGGGTTGTCTGTATCACTTTCTGAGATGGTGGGAAACTGCTGAAGCCGTGCTTTTGGTAGGGGTATCACTGCACAAGGCCGTCAGCACCTCTCACTTTCTGCCAGCACAAGGGCACGTCGAGATAATTTCATTATTTGGTTTTCTCTAGTCCTCTTCCCAGTTCTCTGTCTCGGAAGCTTTATGTAGCCCCTCCCCCTGGATCTGAGCCGTATTGCCTTTTGTTCAAGGTCATTCTTTTCAGCTTTACCTTCAGTCTTCAAAATGGTGAGCTGTTTCTGGGATGACAGAGGACACTTAGCCTGTAAACTGTGTTAGTTTTCAGCGGTGAGATGATCATTTTAAGAAAGGAGAGAAATACAACTGAGACCACACGTAATTATTATTTGCCTCAGGTTTTAGCCCTTGTCATCTTAAAGGTAAAATTAGGTTTGCTTCTGGAACCTATTCTTTTTTCCATTAAGTTCATCTATGAGTTATTAGAATATATTTATTGGCATGCTAATGGTGCCAGGCAGTTAGTAAGTTCTGTGGACTGATTGTGTTCCCCCAGAATTCATGTTCTCAAGTCCTAACACCCAGTGTGACTGTATTTGGATACAGGGCCTGAAAGAAATTAATTAAGATTAAATTTCCTCTGGAGGGTGGGGCCCTAAGATGATAGGATTGTGTCCTTTTAAGAAGAGGCACCAGGGGTTTCCTGAGTGGTCCAGTGGTTGAGACTCCTATGCTTCCACTGCACGGGACATGGGTCTGATCCCTGGTTGGGGAACTGAGATCCTGCATGTTGTGGGGCATGGCCAAACAGGAGAAAAAAAGAAACTCAAGAGGCACCAGAGCATTCGCACCCTACCCTACCTCCCTGGCTGTTCTCTTCCATGCGCACGTGAGGACCGGTGAGCGAGTCTGCAAGCCAGTAAGAGAATTCTCACCAGATCCTGACCCTGCCTGTACCCTGATCTGGGTGTGTGTGTGTGTGTGCGTGTGTGTGTGCATGTGTGTATGTGTGTGCGTGTGTGTGTATGTGTGTGTGTGTGTATATGTGTGTGTGTGCTTAGTCACGCTCAACTCTTTGAGACCCCATGGACTATAGCCCACCAAGCTGATCTGTCCAAGGGATTCTCCAGGCATGAATACCGGAGTGGCTAGCTGTTCCCTTCTCCAGGGTATCTTCCCAACGCAAGGATTGAACCTGGGGCTCCTGCATTGCAGGCGGATTCTTTACCAACTGAGCCACCAAGGAAGCCTGTGCCCTAATCTTGGACTTGCCTCCAGAACAAACATCTGTGGTTTAAGTGCCTCCAGTCTGTGGAATTCTGATAGAGCAGCCCGAGCCGCCGAAGACAGCAGTGGTCACATGGACACCAGCTTGAGTGAGTGTCCCCTGCTTGAATCAGTTTGCTCATCAGCTCATCACAAGGAAACACTGTTACTGCAAATAGTGAGACAGCTTATTGTAAAGATCAGCCATCCTGTTATAGTTTAATTTTCCTGTACATCCTGTTTGCTGCTACCTATAAGGTACCAATAAGGTATTTTCCTGTGACTCACTGTAGGTATGGCTATCATATACAGACAAGTGAACAATCTTAAGTGTACAGATTGGCAGCTCTCATAAATATACCCACAGAACTAGCACCTGAGTCCTGAAACAAAGCAGTACTGCAAACAGATGCCTCCCTTCTCCAGCTACCATGGGAGGTAACTGTTAGGGTTGGCTCTGCATCCAGCAGTTTTGATGGGGTGTGTTTCTAACATGATGCTTTCGGATTTGAATCTGATTCTCAACCTGAACCTGATTTCAGAAGTCTCTTTATTTTTTCATTAAAATTTTTTTTTCCCTTGTAACTTCTTTTTGTATTATTGGCCTTTGGCCTGTTAATAATTTAGCTCAGCCCCCCCCCCCCCCCCCCCCAATTTGTTTACTACACTGTGGCTAGAGAAGGCTGTTTTACATATTTAGGGAATAAATTTCATAAGCTTCTATAAGTAAAGAAAATGCCTGCCTCAGCTTTATTTTGTAAATCTTTAAATTCAAACTTGAAAGTAGGGTTTTTGGTTTAATTTGCTTATATTTTAGCTTGGTATACACATATCCCCCTGTAGGGTGCTGTTTCAGCTACCATTATTATAGTGAAAATACCTGTACAGAAGACATGGCTATGAATATTCCACTTTTGAATGCTCTTTTGATGAGGTGTTAGATCAGAAGTGGCATTACATTTTGGAGGGGCTGCTGATTCAGTGTGGTTTTTCATATTACACTGGTTTTTCATTTGACATCAACTTTCTGGTGTGATACCAGCTCAGTGTCGAGTGGGATTCTCAGCTCTGAGTTTAGATATGAAATGAGAAGTGGCTTGTGTCTTGTTTGTGCCTAGGTCAGTTTTCTTATTAAATACATCTCTGTTATTTTCTGTGGACGTTACTCCAAATGGATAATTTAATAGACAAGTACTTCATCTTTTATACAGCAGTCCAAGAATATTCAGATTCATAAGGAGATAAATATGTATTCTTACCGGTGTTTTAAACTGGTAAGTATACTTTATAGTATGATCAATATTTTTCTTACAGATATTTTGTTGATTCCTTTAAGTAAATATTCTACTTGAAGTGCAAAATAGCTAAAGAAAAGTTTTGGTTTTTTTGAAAATCCAAAGTGAGATTATTTTGATTTACATTATTTCTAATGCATGTAAATGAGTTTTATATATTGTTAAATGTCATCAGTTATAAGCAGAATGACATATACACACATGTAGTTATACATAAGTATGTATTATTTACATATAAAGGCACACATACATCATGTACACATGTACACACATAACAGGCATGCTTATAGATACATACACTGGTATGTTACAGGGGTTGGCCTTACCTGATTGCCACAGGCATTGATTTTTACAGATTGTGGTAATGTTTTTAGTAATAAAAATTGTCTCTGCATTCTGTTACCATGACCTGTCCTGCTGGTAAATAATGTACTAATAAATATCCCCAAGCTGCCTCCAAACATACATTTATGTTGATTAATTAATCAGTTACTATCTTAGGTGCAGTGAGACTTAGTTTTCCCAGTTTCTCTAGGTGTTTGAAATGATTTTGTTTTTATTGGACCTGTGTAGGGAGCTCTGTAATATGTTATAGGATATGATTTAGTACAATTATAATTGTGAAATTAAAATGAAAACAATTATCTTTTTATTCCCTGAATTTGGCTGTAGGTCTTAGAGGTGCTTAGCGTGACATGTACCTGAGTTCACAGCAAGAGGGACCCAAGAAAGTTGTCTGAGATAATGTTTTGTGTGTTTAATGGGCCACCTCTGTCAAGTCTGCAGGCTCATGGAATGATGGGCCTTTTGTTTCCTGCTGCTGTTGCCACTGAGCTTCCCTGGTGGCTCAGACAATAGGGACTTCACCTGCAACGTGGGAGACCTGGGTTTGGTCCCTGGGTTGAGAAGATCCCCTGGAGGAGGGCACGGCAATGCACCCTAGTATTCTTGCGTGGAGAATCCCGTGGACAGAGGAGCCTGGTGGGCTGCAGTCCACGGGGTTGCAAAGAGCTGGACATGCCTGAGTAACTAAGCGTAGCACAGCCATTGCCATCGTCTTACATAAATGGCAACTCTTCGTGAAGCACAAGTTTGGATTTTCTTGCTTAAGTTAAGTTTTTGTGCTCTTTGCATTAAGAGCTTGCGCGTAGTGTTTTGATGTGTTAGACCCCAGGCGGAGAGTCTTACTCTTTGAAAGTGGAAACCAAGTGGATATTGACTAGGCACTATTGAGTTACAGGCATATTCATCTGGTAATGTAGTGTGTGGATCTTAATAGCAAACAGGGTAGAAATGTATCTTTTTGAAAGCAGGACTTTTTCTTTTCATGCAGATTCTGTTTCTCCTTTTCTCACATAGACTGTAGTGCTATGATGATTGAGCCTTTCCTGGGTGTGTTTCACTATCACCTGTCATCACATTTAATGTAAAAAATACATTTTGACCAAGTTATGCCACATTGAGAAAGTTTCTCAGTCAGTTTATAAAGGATTGATAAATGTTTATGGTGTTTTGACTCGAGAAAGGCATTACTTTGTTTTTGTAAACCCAGAGGCCACTTGTCCATCATGTCCCATAAGTGATCAGCTCAGGGAAGCTGAGTCGCTTCCTGCTCCTGTGTGTAGAAAGTGGGGAGTGGTGCTGTGTTGAGAGAGGTCCTGAGGGGTGGAGAGGTCCTGGGGAACAGAGGCTATGGGAATCACTGGTGGCACATGAACCACTTACTTGCCAACTCTGAACTGGCTGAATGGGATGCCCTTTGGAAATACAATGAAAAATGCTCAGTTGCTTGGGTGTTCTTCATTCTGTAGCATAATAATGCCTTAAGTCTATTATATGGCTTAAAACAACTCTGTTGGTGGGGAATATGGTTATCCTAGTTAGAATGTCTTTTATATATATGCCACCTCTATTGCTCTATCAACATATATTGTTAAAAATGCTAGTTTTGATTTTAGGTTTAAAATTTCTCAAAAATATATTTTGCCCTATTTTTATATGGTTTGTTTTGTAGAAAAAAACATGTCTTCTTGTGTAGAAAAACTCAGAACTCATTTATGTTGGTGAAATTGTAATTTTTTGTCCTTTATTAGTGATTAAATAATGTAGGAATGTATTTAAAAATTTAATAGCTTATGTCTTATAAATAGAAAACAAATTCTGGACACTTTTGACAATATGAAAATTAAAAGAAATAGGTTAAGTAAGGTCTTAATGTGAGATGTGAGCTTTCTTCTGCAGGTGAGAACACACTCTATGCATATAAAACACAACTGTAGTTACTATTTATAGATCAAAGAGTGGTTTATGTTGTGTCCCTAGAACTCTATTTGCACTGACTCATCTCTGAGCCAGTGTCCTTGTCAGCTAAAGATCAGTTTTTTGCTTTCCTTTTTCAACCAATGATTAGGGCTCATGCAGAACTGAGTGTCTAATGCCCTTTCCTCCCCGCGCATACACCCCTGCTCCCCCCACCCCCCCACCCCCTGCTACTAGGGCCCATGGGTATGGATCACTCCATGCAGTGTGGCTAATCATGATTATGGGTGCTTGACTATGGCATTAGGTGGTAATATATTTTAAAATGAAATAGGTAAAAATGAAAATTCTACCACAAAAATTCTTGGGTACCATCAGACTGTTACAGTGTTATCATTTCTATAGGATTTATTTGTGGACTTTGAAAGATTTATAGCATCTTCCTCTCTTGCTTCCTAGTTCAGTGTCTTTTCTACTATTCTATAGTCTGTTGTCTCCCTCACAGCTTGAAATTGTGTTTTGGAAAAAAAAATAATAGAAGTTGCCTTTACTATTTTCCTTGAGAAGAGGATGTATTCCTCGTTATGGTAATGTCTGTAATATTCTTTTAGAATCACCTGTAATTGACCACCATCGCCTGCAATGCTGGTCGGTGAGATGATCAGTGTTCCCTGAGTCCCGTGCAGGCAAAATTATGTGTATAAACTGTTTGTCTGTTTAGAATCTCCCAACCATGCTGTAGATTCCATGAAGACAGAGACAATGGTTCTATTTACCTAAGACAGTTCAGAGTGAGTTATTAGTAAATAACTGTTTAGTAAATAGATTGAAGTTTTAGTTACCATAGAATAGCTGAGTATTTTAAGAGGTCTGGTGGTCACCACTTTCCTGAGGAAGACTTCTAGCCCTTTTTCTTATTGGTTGATGTCTGTTTGCACTTGTTGGTCTTGGTGCTATTATTTGTTAATTTGACATCTTCCTTCTGAGGTTGCTGCTCTGTGGGGAGGGCTGGTGTCCTCTTTACCTGTTTGCTTCTCCAGCACCTAGTGCAGTGCCCTGGCTGTGAGAGTGAAAGTGAAAGTCGCTCAGTCTTGTCTGACTCTTTGTGACCCCATGGACTATACAGTCCATGGAATTCTCCAGGCCAGAATACTGGAGTGCGTAGCCATTCTCTTCTTCAGGGAATCTTCCCAACCCAGGGATCGAACCATGTCGTGTGAGGTATCCATCAATTTCTGTTGAATGGATTCCTCCTTTACTTTCATGATGTAAATTGTAATAGCAAATTAAATGAGTGTTCCAAAACAGCAAGAGTTGATATTTAATTGGGAAAACCTTTCCAGTAAAACACATCTAAGTGCAGCTATTATTTTCATTTTTACAAGCATGATATCTGCTCTTTCTAACTTTGAACAGTTTGGTGAATTACTTTTGTGCATGGTGTTATCTGAAAATGCCATGAGAATTTCATTATGGTGAAAGAAGTAACATAAACAACAAGCTTAAAAATCTCAAACTAAGTGTTATCTATCTGTGTTTTTAAAATTGAATTGTCATAAGTATGTTCAAGATGGAATTATTGTTTTTGGTAGTTTGGCACAAAAAATTAAAAGTTTACATATTAACAAATGGCTAACAAAAGCAGTGACTTAACAGGTTGTTGGCATATAGTTATACTGACTATAGGCCTATGTAGACATTATAGCATATCATGTGTAGATATCTAGAGGTTTGTTTCATATTGTTTTCTAACTATCTTGTTATTGACAGTTTTTAGAGTTTTCCCATGTCTCTGTTATGAAGCCTGTATATAACCTAATCCAGCCTTTCTTTTGTGTTAACTGTAATTTTCAGGGAAGGAGAAGCATGTTGCTTCAGGTGTATTCCTAGACTAGTAAAGTATCAAAACTGCAGCCAAAAAAAAAAAAAAACTGCAGCCAATCAGCTTCCTGCCTGTTGACCTTTTTCTTTTGGGGCTCTCTGATCAGTGTTGAAAGGGAGAGCTGGTTACAGCCCATTCTGGGGGAGCCTGCCTGGTGTGATGGCAGGTTCAGATCGAGCCCAGAAGTGTCTTCTTGTACTTGGTTCGTGTGTCCTGCCAGCTTGCTGTATGGCTGCCACAACAGGAACCCCGAGCGCGCTTGATTGGTGAGGATTTACATGTGTGCTAATTAGAGTGGAATAAATGATTGGCTGTTCACTGCATTGCCATAAAGGGTGCCCAGATGTACACACCACATGAACGTAATGTGCCCAGGCACGGCCCATCAAAGTGTGTCAGCTGCGTCACCTCGGCGGGCTCGGGGCCTGTCGCAGAGCATTTGCTGATAGTCGTCCCCCATGATTTAGTGTCTTGCTTGGTGAAAGGGAAAGACCTCAAAATCATGTCTTGGCAACGGAATTTTTCATCCTTTAGGAAAATAGCAAAATATGCTGAAACTTAACTGGGGATAATGAATAGATGACCTCAAGTGATGTGTTTTCAAAAGATGATTTCTTACATTTGAAATGTTTTCCAGTAAAACAAATAAAAATCAGGTACATTCACATAATTGAATAAATCAAATTTTAAGAGATTGCATAAGCATCAATCTTTTAGGTTGAAGTAAGCCCCATGAAAACCACCCCAGTGTATATGAAAACCACCCCAGTGTATATCTGATGAATAGAATGATTTTGTTTAGATTCTAAGAAGCACATTTTTCTAGAACTTAAAGTTTACTTTGTCTAAAATCTCTCTCTCTCTCTCTATATATATATATATGTATTTAAAAATCCATAATGTATCTCCTTGGTAAACATACAGTTAATACTCAGAGTCCTCTTGTGTTGCATTTATGTACAAAATCTGTAATATCTGATTACTTTGACAAGTAATTTTGTAGTTACAAGTTCATAATATTGATAATGTATTAATGAACAATGATTAAATGGTTAAGCTGCCACATTAAAGTTATGAGCAGGAGCGTTTATCCAGCACCGCCGGCAGGAACAAAGCCCGCCTGTTACCAGATGGCATTCTTCAGTCTGTGCTGCTCTGAGATGTTCTCATGGCATGGACTCTTCACTCTGGTCCTGGGCTGCTCATGAGTGACCCAGTACAGTTCAGTGATAAGGTTAAGCTAATTACTGTATCCGTGCCAGCCAGCTTCCACACCATTACTGCTGAGAAAGATTTTGATGCCTTTTACTTTAATTAAGCAAAAGGAAATGAACAGATATAATTGGGTTTTGAAATAATCCTGTGACTATCAACAAGGATGTGCTTCCTCCAACTTTGTTAAATGTACTTTTAGCACAGTTTTGTGGAGGGAAAGAAGTTTTTCCGTTATTGTCTACACTGAAATGTTACCCCATAAACATTCATGCTGATTTTTGAACAGTTTTAACAGTGTGTTTTAAAAGAATTTGACCCAGAAGAGTCTGTTTGTAACTTCCATTCAAAAAGATAATTATTTTTTTGTTCACATAAATATACTAAAGACATAACTTTCAATGCATTCTTGTGCTTTTACATTTATGATATATTTTTAACCCAGTTTTCCATTAAGACAGGTACATTTGAATTTCAAAAGATTTACCATAAGATTTAAACTTGTGTAATTTTTGCACATTATGTCTTTTTCATTGGTTTGACTAATCCTGTGGAGTTTACATAAATTGATAGAAAAGTAAAAATGAAGAAATGCTGTAAACTTTTCTAGTGGCAGCGTGAGGCTAATTGTTTTTTTCTCTTGTAGGACTATTGACTTCTGTTGTAGTATTTTCAGTTTAAAATTCTAGTTAATTCACATTTCTCTTATTGTTTGAGTAGAAATGTACATTTTCTTCATATATTTTTTTCCTTCTAATGAACATAGCTAAAATATGTGAATAGTGTAGTTTGGGAAGATGTTATAGTATTTTTATTGAGTTTAGGTTTTCCCCCTTGATACTTACCAGGTACCATTCCTTTTCTCAAAGCTGTTCAGACATGGCGATTACCGTCTTCATTGGCTGGTACCGCGGTACACTTAATAACTGTGAGGTTGTCAGCATCACCTCTCTTTTCTGAGTGTTATCCAGAAACTTGTGTAATATCTCCATAAATGCATCTCAAGTGATGCTAGAGTCAGATGAGATAAGAGTGCCTTTTTAGCAGTAGAGAGCTATTAGTTTTAGTAATTTATTATGCTTACCTAATAAGTGTTTACCGATGTTCACTAGCTTGCATGTTGACAGTCAGACTGTCTTTGAGTTTTGCCCTCTAGATTTTAAGTGAATACAGGCGGTAGGGAATCTGAGGGGAGGGTGGGAAACTGTCTCTGCAAGTAAAGGTTAGAATGGTCAAACAGAGTCTGGGTAAGAAGGAAGATGTAAGATGACTGTGAGAAAGTTTTCATTTTACGACTGAAGAGTCTTCTAAGTAACACTTTTTATTTTTTCTAATGTCCTGTCAAAATGAGACAACAGTTTAAATGAATGATGAATTATCTGTGTCCATTCCCCATGGACCCCATTTCATGGGGAATGGGTACAAAACATCAAGATTCTGTTTTGATTTTGCTTAGTATCCAGCGTTAATCTTGGTTATTTAGGTTGGCAGAGTATTGCAACCTATCCTCCTCCTTTCTCTCAATGCTGAAGGCGTCCCCTTCTGATTCCATGCAGCCCACGCTGTGTTCCCTCACGTGGCCTTGGGGAATTGCATTCTGGTGGGATTTACTGTTGCTGTTAAGCACACCTGAAACAGGCAGATTGTCTAAGTCTTCTGGGTGGGTCCAGTGTAGCCACAAGGATCCTCAGATGTGGAAGGAGGGGCCGAAGAGGGGCCGTGTGATGGGGAAGGACTCAGCCCACGTTTGCTGGCTTTGAAGATGGGGAGGAGCCATGAGCCAGTGGACATGAGTGGCCTCTAGAAGGCAGAAAAGAAAGGAAAAGGAATCTCCCCTGGAACCTCCAGAGAAGAATGTAGTCCTGCTGATGCTTTGATTTTAGTCCAGTCATTTCTGCCTTGGACTTCTGAATACAGATCTGTAGGATAATAAATTTGTGTTGGTTTAAGCCACTAATTCTTTTTTTTTTTTTTTTTGTAATTTCTTAGAGCAACCCTAATGCAGTTATTTATAGTGTAAAGCAGAGTTATTCATTGAGGTTTATTTAGAATTAAGCACTCTATTAATGTTTATCTGTTCTGTCTTTCATTGTCAGTTGCAGTAGAATCCTTGGTGTGTGATTCGGCCCTAGCTTGCACTGTGGCTGCATCTTGGCCATCTCACAGCTGAGGGTTCGGAGGCCTGGTCTTGCATACCTTTAGAGTGTGGTTATTACGAAATAATGTAGTTAGTTAGAAGTCTTGGTTTCATGTTTCAGCCTCTATGTCTTAGTTATAGGAAAATGGCCTCCATTTTTTCACCTGAAAATGGAGAAATTATGTGTCTTTTGAGTGTTGATGAACTAATGTATGTATATATGGCTTAGAAACTGTATAAGGCTATGTCTGCACACAATACTATTAAGATTACTCTGCAGCCTTTAATTCTAGCCTTAATACATGGAACATGAGCATTCTGTACACCATGGCTAGGAAATATGAATTCCCTGTCTTGGTTTCTGTGGAGCTGGCAGAATCTTACCCTGCTGCCATATTGATTCTGCCTTTTCTTGACTTGAAAAACCAGACAGAGATGTTCCCTTCCTTCTTTTTAGTCCCATTTGTAAGATTGGTTCAGAATGAGAGCATAGCAATTTGTTTGTAGTTTCCCTGAAGTCATCTGCTACCTTTCTGTTTTATTCTTTTCAAAATTTTAAGCTTAAAGAAAATGATTATTTTTTCCATTTAACATCTTGAGGTGCTTTATCTCCCAGCAAGTTCCATCTATTTAAAATGAATAGTTAGTGAATAGTGTCTTTGTCCTGGGCAGAGCGAGTAGCCCGCCTCAGTCCACACCCTCGTCTTCTAGCCACGCACCGCCCGGCCACCCCACGCTGTGGCTGTCAGTGCACAGGTGCCTGGTGCAATGCCTGGGGAGGTCACAGAAAATATCACAGCTACTTTGAAGGGCATCGGCATTTTCTGTGTGGGTACAGGAGGAGAGGGCCTTTCAGGCAAAGAAAGCGGCGTGAGAACCAGTCAGGAGCCCGGTGTTCCCCACAGGGCCTAGAGGAGACGGAAGCAGGAAGAAGAGGGGTTAGCTGGCCTGGGCCTGTTGAGACTGTGCCTCACGGGGCGCTTGCCCTGCGGTCTGTGGGAGCCGTCAGAGCCCGTCCCCGGGCGTGCCCTCTGGAGGTCGCTCAGGGAGGCTGTCCTCCTGGGAGTGGGAGAAGGTTCTAGATAAGGCGGCAGTCAGAGTAGATCGTAGGGGATGCATGGTTTTTGATGGGGGGAGGACAGAGTTAAGGGCCCCACTGAAGGAGGAGGCGGGGGCGGGAGGAGCATCCTGAGCCCTGACCTTCAGGTAGGCGGCTGGAGGACTCGCTCCCGGGAGGGAAGTGTGGGAGACGAGAGCGGGAGGAACTTGGTTTTGGGTGTGCTGTGGGTTTGCTGTCTGTGGGTCGTCCAGGAAGAGATGCTGAGACCAGACGTGAGGGTGGGGGTGGGGATGCAGACAGCCACTCCTGGCCCGCGGCAGAGGCTGGAGCACTCGGAGCAGGTGGAAGGGCCCCTGGAGGCAGTTTAGGGCGGGGCCTTGCGCAGACCCGTCTTGGTGTGTGGCCCGAGGGATGTCCGCAGGGTTTGTCAGCCCCGTGGCTTAGGGCTCAGAGCCCGGAGGCCTGGCAGACGGGCGTTTGCTGTCTTGATGCCTGGGTTCTGCTCCATGCTGTGTCCCCATCTTATGCATGCATGCTGGGCCTGGTGATCTCCAAGCACCCTTGTAAACATAAAACCAGGTCTCTCATATTTTATTCCACGTTGAGAAAAAAACCCACGAGGGATTTGAAAGAAAACATCTCCAACATTATCAAAATTACAGGGTTTTTTTTTTTTATTGAATTAAGTCTTGAATATAAATAACACCTTCACAGACCCCTTTAGATTAGGACGTGACATGGGAACAATGTCACACATGAAAATAAATCAGTACTATTATATATTTATTGAAGTACTCTGAAAAACAGATTTACCTAGAGCATATTAATATCTTATGCTCCTTTTATATAATGCAGTGAAAATGTACATTTTTTTCATTTTATGTGAATAAAACATAGCTTCAGTTAAATTTTAAGTCACTAAGTAATAGAGTTGTAAAAATATATATATATTCATTATTTTTTAGATATGCTTTTTCTGACTTAGGCATTTGAGTTTCTTGCCTTGTGTTATTTTGTTCTGGTATATTAACATTAATCATGAAATAGTTCTTTTGGCTTTAATATGGCAGGACGTTCATTAGAAGAGAACTGTCCTCCTGCTTGCTGTCTTTTAATGAATAAAACAGAACATAATAACTCCCAAATTTTGTAGTTTGTGTGTGAAGATACTATATTATAGGGGACAGCCTAGGTTTTAACAATGCGTGATGTCCTACTGTTTTATTACTATTGGGTATGTGACAGTGATGGTCATTGCAAATATTTTAAATTTAGAACAATTTACACCCTGCAGATAAATTATTGTGCAATAGACCTTTCTTTCTAAATGACACTTAATGGGCTGATTCTTTGAATACTATGTTTAGCATAATATAGCAGAAAGAAAAGTAATGATCAAAAGACTGAGGTTAGTCTTTCCTAAACAGCTTGAAATAACTTGGCATCGTATATTAACATTCAGAAAACATAGCCATGTCTCAGTGTATTAAGTGGCTTATACGTTTCAGCTGAGGTGGTGATTGTTACTTTTGGACATATTCTAGAAGAGCTGTTTGAAAAGTTAACTTTCTCACATCAACTGTAGTCTCTAAAAGAGTTTGATTAGTTTATTATAAAGAGTATTTTCTTGCCTTTTAAAAATAATATAGGATAATCATAAGCAGTAGCTTCATTTATTGTTGGAAAAAGTGTAATTGCAAAAATTAACTTGTCATACACCGCAGCTCAGCAAAGGAACTTTCTTCTAAGTCCATGGTCACAGTATGTTTTTGCAATTCAGCATCTGGCTCTGTGGGATGCTGATGGCTTCTGTGAAGAAAAGTACCAGGGTGAGCAATTAAATGCAGAATGACAGCACAAAATATGATCATTATGGTTGTACAAAAGACACATTTATGAATTTTGCAGATAACTGTCATTTTTCTACTCATATTTTCTTTTGCTTTGTTAGCTTAATAATTTTAGTTCAATTTATTTTTTCTTCTGGAAAGCGAGCAGCGCCATTTTTTATTATCCTGGCACTTGTTTATGTCTTTTTTGTTTGTCAATCTGAAGAGTAATGATAACTCTTACTGTCTTTTGAGGCAGTACTTTCAACTTTACCTCACAATCGAACAATAAAAAAAATTATATAGTAGCTGTGTTATAAGAACATTTCTTTGTAATTGTTAATACTAGTATTTTATCATGTGATTTGATTTCTATTCATGACCTGGAAATAAGGTTTGCTAATAGTTTTTTCATAATATCAGGTAGTGTTTTGGAGCCTTTTTTTTTTTAGTTATGAAGTCTGATTTGGTAGAGAGTAGAGCAGTGTTGAAGTAAGGAGTTACTTTGGTTCGATGGAAAGTTGTCATGTCTCCTTTGCTTTTACTTGCAAGATGAATTCCTCAAACCGTGAGACTGCTGTTCTTGGTGGAGGGGAGTCACCCCGGAGGGCTAGGCTCCCCATGACCTTTGGGGTGCGCCGTTGTCCTCAGGCTCAACTCCTCTGCAGACCTGTCAGGCTTTCCAGCCTTACCTTTCACTGTTCCTGAAAGCACCATGCTAACCAGTTATCTTGACCATCACTGTCTCAGAGTCTGCTCCCTTCTTTTCTTTTCCTTCTAATTATTAGCAGCCCCGTTTCCCTGACCACACACAGTGTTTGGTCACATTTAACCTGAACCTGAAGCTGTGGCTCTGTGAGAACTTCCTGCTCTCAGCCGGAATGTCTTTCCTTGCACTCTCGTGGCATATTGAGTGTCCGTTATTGTTATTGGGGCTTCCCGGTGGCTCAGGGGTGAAGAATACACTTGCTAAGGCAGGAGACGCAGGTTCGATCTCTGGGTCAGGAAGATCCCCTGGAGGAAGAAATGGTCCAGTATGCTTGCCTGGAGAATCCCATGGACAGAGGAGCCTGGCGGGCTGCAGTCCATGTGGTCACAAAGAGTCCGACACGACTGAAGCACGCACTCTACGCTGGGTGTTGTGCTGGGGTGGGGTACTGCAGTGAGGGTTTATCTCTTTGGTTCAGGAATGGCCAGTGCTGGTGTTGGGTGGCGAGACCCGCAGTGGCAGCAGCGGGCCTGGGGAAGTCCAGGTGGAGCGCAGCTCCGTCTCAGGGCTGGCCGCGTGGCTGCTTGGAGGAGGCGGCGTGGCTGAGAGCTGAGGACAGGCGGGAGCCGCCGCAGGGCACCCGCGGGCCTGCTTCTAGCAGTGGCTGCATGGATGGACCTGAGTCATTGAAGACTTGCTTCTAATAATGTTTCATTTTTTAAAAATTTGCCATTTTTCATGAGAATGTTTGGAATATTAAGTCTTTAATTTTTGGCTTTCGGAACTCCTGCACATGATTTATTTAATGCTGTCTTGATGACTCAGGATTATTGTTTTGTACATTCCCACGTTGGGCACTAAGAAATCATGTCCTTTAGGCCCTGTGACCTGGAGAAGCAGGTTTTAAGACACCTGAGTGGTGCCTGGTTACCTTTAGGGTCACCTGTCCACTTCTCCCAGAGTTTCTTCCCTTTACACACGTGACCTGGTCAACGATCTTGTCTATAGCAGCGTAATTTCTGTCTGTTTGCCATCAGTAAGAAAGCCAATGAATCTGATGTATCGGGAAGTGTCCGGAGTGGGTGATGAGTCTGAAGAAGGAATTTAAGAGTTCCTTAAGTCCTCTTCTTCAACCCTAGTTCTTAAATTTAAGCATCACGTTCAGTTCCGCTGCCTAAATTCAAACATCGCTTTTAATTCCAGAACCTAAACTGAGACATGGTTTATTAAAATATATATTTTGTGGCTCCAAGCCCCATTGGCATGTCTTATTTATTTATTTTTTTATGTCTTCGTTGGTGGTATTGTTGCCTTGGTGAGTTTTTTCTTCTTCCCCTGGTGATTTTTTGCTAGCCGAGGTGTCAGTGCTTCCCTCTGTCCCTGTTCAGGTCATTTTCTTTTCATTGCTCTTTTGACATGGTCTAACTTGTTTTATCTTACTGCATGAATACTTTTGGGTGATTTATGTTTTAAGAATTAATAGACAAGTCTTATTTTATCCATTTGTCCTTCAATGCCTTATTTCAATTATATTGTTATAGCAGGCTTTTAAAAAATTGTGATCAATTTTGAATAGATTTAGGCATATCAGCTTTATTTATTCATTATTGATCTTACTTATTAATGGAATCAGTTTCTTGAATGATGAATTTAGGAATCAGTAACACCCAATTTACTGGCAGTAAAGAAACACTAGAACAGTATCATACATGCATACGTATGATACCTATACTGTGTATGCATATGACATACATATGTATGTATACATTTTAATATAGACACATGTTTATTTACTACATAGAGATATCCTCTCTGTTGTTATTAATGTTATTATCTTTACGTTTTAAAAACAAACAGGCACACACATAATCTGATAGAGAGAGGGAGGGAGGGAGTATGTACGTATCCATGCATATCTTTTAGCACTTCCCAATTGGCCCAGGTGATTCTAATCTAGCTTTTTTTGGCCAGAATTTTAGGCATGTAAATATTTTGTATAAAATGCCAGTAAAAATGCAGTCATTCTGTTTCATGGTGCAGTTACTTATTGTGACAATTCCTATTACGGAAGAGTCTGTTTTCATCAGCATTGCTTTGTACAGAAGGATTGTACGCCTGGACTGTACTCCTGAGTCTGTTAGACTGTGATGCTTCTTTTTCCACTTAACGTGTTGTAATAAAAAAGCTGTGCATTCTGTGCTTCTTTGGAGTACACAGGCATGATATATTTAAGATGGATCAGACAATAAAATTTACTTATTTTCTGTGTGATAACTGGTGCTGCTTTCAGTAATAAAACTGAATTATGTATACAGATCTGAAAACAATCTATGAGATATGAGATCATTTTCCTTATATAGCCATAGTTAAATAATTTGTATGACTAGTTTTTATAGTAAACCTGTAAAGGTTTCATTCTCTTTTACTCAACAGAGATTTAAGGTTCAAAACAATCAAATTAAAGAAACAAAATTACAGATCTATTTAAGAGTGGAGTGTGTTTATGCTTATAATTTTTTCTCACCTTTTAAATTTTATTTAGTTTTAAAAAAGTGTGTAGGCTTATTTACTTCAAAACTTTTGATCGTTCATTCACTTACTCTATTTATTTTTTTTCAACAACATTATTGCACTATAATTTAAGTACTAACAGCATCCATTTAGACTACCATTTGATGCGTTTTGACAGATCTGTACCCTTCTGAAGCCTGCGACAGAATCAAGATAAAAGAACATTTCTGTCACCCCCTAAATTTTCCTGTGCCTGTGTGCAGCCCCCCGCCCCTCCTGCCTGCCACAGGGAGCCAGGGACCTGCTTTTTGTCACTGTAAACTAATTTGCTCTATCATGTAGTATGTGCTCTTGTGTAAGGCTTTGTGTGGACATATGTTTTCATTTCTCTGGGGTAATTTCCTAGGAGGGAAACGACTGGGCTGTGTGATGAGTCTGTGCTCAACTTTTTTCGGAAGCTGCCATTGAGGCCTTCTTTAATTTCTCTCAGTCCTGCTCTGCAGTCTTTAGTGTGTGGGCCTTGCACATGGTTTGGTTAAATTTATTTTTGCACTGTTTAAAATGGAATTGCATGCTGTTAATGTTTAAAAGTGTGATTGATTTTTGTGTGTTAACCTTTTATCCTGTGAATTTCCTAAATTCACTTACTTATTCCAATATATACTTATATATTTTTAGATTCTGAGAGTTTTCTATGTAAATAATCACATCTATGATTAGGTATGGTTCTTTGTATTTATCCAATATCTATGCCTTTACTCTTTTGTTCCTCTTCATTTTTAGTAATAACTGTCTTAAATCTGACAGTAATATACCCACTCCAGCTGTCTTGTGACTACTGATTGCATAGAATATCTTTTCCAGTTTTTAAACTGTGAATATATTTATCCCTTTGAGTGTTAAGTGTGTCTTTTATAGTCAGCACCTAATTTAGCTCTTTTAATATATTGTAATAATTTATTCTTTTTAACTGTAGTATATGTTAACATTTAATGCAGTGTGGTTGTTGGAAGTTATGCTTTCTGTTTTGCTGTTTTTTACACTCTGTCTAAAGTGTTTTTCTTTATCTCTTGTTTTTTACTGCCTTATTTGGCATTGACACGAACCCTGTCAGCTTTTGTTTATTTGGGAATGTCTTACTGCCCCTTTGTTACTGAAGTACAGTTTTGCTGAATATGGAATTCTTGATTGATAGTTTTCCTTTCACCATTTTGTTTGTATAATTCTTCTGGCTTTTAGCCTCTATTATTTCTGGTTCAGTTAGTTCAGTTCAGTCGCTCAGTCGTGTCCAACTCTTTGCGACCCCATGAATCGCAGCACGCCAGGCCTCCCTATTCGTCACCAACTCCCAGAGTTTACTCAAACTCATGCCCATCGAGTCGGTGATGCCATCCAGCCATCTCATCCTCTGTTGTCCCCTTCTCCTCCTACCCCCAACCCCTCCCAGCATCAGGGTCTTTTCCAAAGAGTCAACTCTTCTCATGAGGTGGCCAAAGTACTGGAGTTTCAGCTTCAGCATCAGTCTTTCCAATGAACACCCATGACTGATCTCCTTTAGGATGGACTGGTTGGATCTCCTTGCAGTCCAAGGGACTCTTGAGAGTCTTCTCCAACACCATAGTTCAAAAGCATCAATTTTTCGGCGCTTAGCTTTCTTCACAGTCCAACTCTTACATCCATACATGACCACTGGAAAAACCATAGCCCTGACCAGACAGACCTTTGTTGGCAAAGGAATGTCTCTGCTTTTATTTCCGGTTAGTTGGCTCTTATTTGTATTTTCTTTCTCTTGCAAGAGCAGCTGTTAAATGTGTAGATGTTCCCTGTATACATGAATATTTCTCTTGTTGCTTTCAATAATTTTTTAAATTGTTGTTTTCTTTTTTGGTAGTTTGACTATGATATTTCTAGGTGTGAATCTCTTGTTGTTTATACTTCTTGATGTTTGTTGATCTTCTTGTATCTGTAGATTAATGTATTTCATCAAATTTGAAAAGTTTTTAGCTATTATTAAAAAAAAAAACACATTTTCTCTACCCCTTTCCCTCTTTTCTGTCTTATTGGGATTCATAGAGCACTTTTGTTGAAATAGGTGAAATTGTCCCACAGGTCTCTGAGGTTTTTTACAGTTTTCTTAAAATTTTCTTTTATTTCCAGGCTTCTGATTAGATAGTTAATATCCTTCTGTCTTCAGTTTCATTTGTTCTTTACTTTGTTATCTCCATTTTCTTGTTAAGCACACTTCTAATTCTAAATATTTTATCTTTTATTTCTAACATTTCCATTTGGCTTTTTGAAAATTAAGTCTGATTCTTTGCTGGAACTTCCTTCCTTTTCACTTGTTCCAAGCGTCCTTTATTTCACATATTAAATTGTATGGTTATAATAGCCAGTTCGGTCCTCTGAAATGACTGCGGGGTGTTGGTCATCTTGTTTGGCACATACTGTTTTGCTTGCGATTTGGTCATACTTTTCTGGCTCTTCCTATGTCACATTATTTTTGGATTGGATCTTGGACATTTTGAATTTGATGTTGTGTAGTCTCTGGATTTTGTGAGATTGTACTCTTGGTGCTTTCATTTTTAGCAAGTAGTTAGCTTGATTCCCTTCAGATAGCATCTGTCATGTCTGCCATGGTCAGCTGCTCATATCTCATTTCTGATGTTTAAGCTTAGTTGCAGTCTGTGCTCACACTTCCTGTTTTCATACATGGTTTATGTATTCTGCATTTATTCGTAGAATCAGGCGTTCTTTTGGCTCTCTTTTTTGTGGTATTTACTTCTTACTTTCCCATGACTGCTGTTGTTTGGGGCACTTTCCCTCTGATCCAGAAATACACAGTTGGTTTTCCTATTGTGATTTTAGCCGCCTGACTTTCCAGTGACCCCCACTGTGGGCATCCCCAGGGTGAGCCATCCGAAAGGGAGGAGGGGCTGGATCTTCCTTTTATTTTTCATCCTGGCTTGACTCCATTCTAGAAATTTCTGGCACTTGTTTGGTTTCCAGAAATATCAGCTAGTTATTTTTTTAGTATTTTGTTCAGAATTTACAGCTGTTATTTGTGAGATGTTCAGTTTATTATTAGAAGCTTATTACTTCATATCAGAAATATATGAAATAAAAAACCTCTTATTTTAAAAAACAGTTCTTAATTTTATTCTCAGTGCATCATGTGCTCATTGTGGGAGATTGGGAAGGGCTAATAAATTATAACAAATATGAAAGAAAAATCACCTTTAATCCACATTAATATTTCAATATAATTCTTCTGCTTTGCACAACTGAGTGTGATGGACATAAAATTTAAAAAATATGTTTTTGCTTAAAATTACATGAGGGGTATTTTTTCAAGCCATTAAATGTTTCTGGCAGATATTTTTATTGCAGTATGACATTCCCTGCCTATAATGTTTTGTGTGACCATTTCTTTTTTTTTTTTTATTTATTTATTTATTTTTTTTGTGTGTGACCATTTCTTAATGCTCTTCATAGTGGTTGTTCAGTTTTTTACTTTTATATATGACTTTGTGGCAGACATCTTTGTATATATATTATTGTGCCCTTTTCATATTATTTTCTTAGGATAGTTGCCTAAAAGTACTGGATTTCAAAGTGAACAATGATGTTTAAAGTTGTTCTTACATACAAGTCCATTGCTTTTCAGAAAGTCTGATCCATTTAATGCCTGTGAGTGTGTGCAGCTTACTGTACCTTCCAACCATTAGCATTAGATTGTTGATATTTTCTCATGTAATAGGTGGGGACACTCATCTGTTTTTGGCAGTTTTTTGTTAGCTATTTTGGTCAAAAATTTTTATATAGTTAAAAAACATCTGCTTCTACCTGTTTTAAGAATCTGTTCATGTTCTATGCCTAAAAATATATGTTTCATTCTACTTTTTTAAATAACTGCTTTTAAAGCTCTTTTAATGTTAGGAAAAAGAGAACCTAATCTCCTACCTGTAATATTTATTAGCTATGAAAATAATTTCTTCAGTGTATCATTTCTTTTTGGTCATCTCCTTGAGTATCTTCATGTTTACCCTATCATTTCACCTACCAAGTAATCAAAATGTGCCAGACCTGATGGACTGGCCCTAAGGAAATCAAATTTAAAAAATACATATAATTGGACTTGGATTGAAACTTAAAAGCAATTTCAGATTCTTATAACTTTTTATTTTGGGTTTAGGGAGATAAACTTTTCCCTCTTATGGAATGTGAAAAAGTACTTTCTTTTCATTTCTGTGTTTTCATATGTAGTTTTATATTTGAATAGTCAGTGTTATATAACTGAAAAATATAATATTTTAGGTAACATTCATTAACTTTTTGGTGAAAATGTGCTTTGTTAATAATACAAAGTCAATGCGTGTTTTCTGTAAGAGGCAGCTTCCTCTGTGGGACCGGCCCCTGGCACACTGGTTGGGTGCTGGGCTGTACTTGGGATTTTCTGTGGCTGTGCATTGTTTGGACATTTCCATGGGGACTTGGGGGAGCCAAGGATTTTTGGTTGTGCTACACTTCTGCAGACAGCTTGTGCTTAGCCTGTGGGGGTGCTGTTGAAGTACAGGTAACGTGTTATATGCCGCGTGTTTTCACGGGGAGCTCTGGTTCTGTGATTTGAACTGGGACGTCTGTTCCCCACTCCAGTCGTCTGGCCACTTCCACTCGGCACCCACAGGGGTTCATGGCCACCCAGCCTCTCGAGTCCACACTGTCCGCTTCCTTGCTTTCTGTGTCCAGGAATCGTGGCTAAGAGTGTATTTAATTATAAGACACCATGACGGATCATTTCATTAAATAAGAGTGATTCTAGCTCATATCTCACACAATGTATTAGCTGTGTGGAGGACTGTGTAAGGCTGACCACCAAGTCTGAATCATTAGCACTAATAATTTATGTCTAAGCCTGAGGATACTGTGTATGGAAAGAATAACTCTACTCTTGAAAATAAAATTGTAAGGCAAAGCAAAATATTAAGATAGATAAACCAAATTCCATAGAAAAAGGAAACAGCAATGAATTGAGAAATAATTTTGGTATATGTGTGTATATATTGACTTTAATGTACTCCTAACAGCATTTCATAACATAACTAGTTTTGCTACCAATGACTCTTTTGGTCAGGGTATTGTCACTTATGGTATATCCTGCACATGGAGTTAAAATTTAACCCACTAAGAGATCCTAATTTGGCTAGATCTTGACTTATAAATATAATTGGCTGTTTTCATGCACATTAATTTTCATATTCATAGAGAAATAATTCAAATTTTAATACTGCAGAAATCTCGGAATTCTAGATTTCATGTGTGTAATACTAGGATTTAACTATGCCTTAGAGGAAATATCAGTTGTGTTTTATATGGTACTTGTGGCATTTGTGGCATTTCAGTCCATCTTTTTGGAGGTGAGTAGAAGTTCTAGTCATTTTAAAAGGGAACAGTCAATTGATAGAGAAACCTAGGAATTTGTACATTTTCTACATCCTACTAGGAAATGTGGGGGCTTCCCTGATGACTCAGTTGGTAAAGAATCTGCCTGGAATGTGGGAGGTGCGAGTTAGATCCCTGGGTAGGGGAGATCCCCTGGAGAAGGAAATGGCAACCCACTCCAGTTTCCTTGCCTGGAGAATTCTGTGGACAGGGGAACTTGGTTGGCTACAGTCCGTGGGGTCACAAAGAGTTAAGACGCAACTGAGTGCGATGAACACACACACACTGCTAGGAAATAAGAATCATTCCCTAAACTCTTTGTGACCCCATGGACTACAGTCCATGGAACTCTCCAGGCCAGCATACTGGAGAGGGTAGCCTTTCCCTTCTTCAGGGGATCTTTCCAACCCAGGGATCGAACCCAGGTCTCCCATATTGCAGGCGGATTCTTTACCAGCTGAGCCACAAGGGAAGCTCAAGAATACAGGAGTGGGTAGCCTATCCCTTTTCCAGCAGATCTTCTGGACCTGGGAATCGAATCGGGGTCTCCTGCATTGCAGGCGGATTCTTTACCAACTGAGCTGTCAGGGAAGCTTACTAAACTCAGTTGTCAGCAATTAAGATTAATTTACTCAGTTTGCTCTACAAACATTAACTTTCTTTATGTGAAAAACACTGAACTGGGTGCTGAGAGTATTGTTGGAGAGAAAGTAAAGTCCCTTGTATAGCCTCATGTCAATTCAAGCCTGGTTTCCCACCCAGTGATTTAACAAGTGAAGCTTTCAGTTCAGTTACATTTCTGACTTCAGAACTGTGAATGAGGAACCATGAGCCTTCCCTGAACATACCCTGGAAGGGAGACAGGAGAGGACATGTAGACGGGTAGCAGGTTGTAAAGTTGGGCAAGGAAGCCCCTTAGACTTCATCCTGCAGGCAATTGGGACTCCCAGACGTACTGTCCTCTGGCTCATAGGTCCCAATGAGATGGTGGACTCTTGGAAGGTTTATGAGCAAAGGAGGAGAGCGGCTCGAGTGGGACTTGTCTTTAAAGACTTTAAAAGTTTCTAGGCTGTGTTGCCTGGATTTGGGCAGGAAAACAAGATGTGATGCCAGATAGACTTTATTGCTGTGTGTTGGGGAGATGATGAAGGACTGGATTGAGTACAGTGATGTGAATAGACAGAGAATAAGCCCTTAAAAAACACTGGAAGCAACTCCAGGATCAGGTGGGTAAGTTGAGGTGGAGGTAAGGGAGAGAAACACATTAAAGGCAGTCCCGAAGGTCAGAGTGAATGACTGGGAGAGTGTTAGGAGTTAAGGCTCAGGAGAGGAGCAGAAACCAGGACCTGTGAGACGGGCTGTGTTCTGTTTGGTCTCCAGGGTTGGAGGACGATGCTGGCCGTGCAGGACTGTGGAAAGGGGGTCGGTTTGGGTTGAGCCCTGCACTCACAGGGACTGTGTTTCCTGCTTCTTACTTAAGTGTTCTTACCTTTAGAGTTACGACATCCTCTCTAAGAGTTCTCTTACTGTTGATTTCCAGTGAGTTCAGTTTTATAAATACTCAGTTTGAGGTGTTGAAGGACCATCCATCTTTCTAGGAGGTGATATACGTGAAGAGGCATGGCATGGCATGTGTCTGAAGGATTGGGGCCTGGGACCCGCACTCAGTTCTTGTCTCACAGATGTGGTGGCTGCAGGCTCAGACTGCGCATGCTCCTGCAGGTAGGAAGTGTAGTGTGAGAAGCAGAGATTGTGGTTGGAGCTTGGGAGGCTGGTCACACGGAGTGTGGGGTGCAGGCGGAGGAGTGAGGATGGGGAAGACACAAGGACAGTAGAGCCAGTCAAGGGCTGAGAATTTCAAGGCCAGCAGTACTGAGCCACAAGGACCTAAAAAAATATAAAATAAACAAAAAAAGGAGGAGGCGTTCCCCTCAAGCCTCTCAGTTGGCACTGTATTTCCAATGCGTTGCTTTTCATTCTTCCGTCAAAAGTTTCTGTTCATTTTTTTCCCCCTCATTGCTTCAGAAGGGTATACATTCAGTGTTTTCCCGTGCGGGTGCCAAGGTGGGTTTCAGTTGGAATACAGATTCTAGTTCAGACTGTGGGTTCATTACAGTAGCATGGAGCTAAGAGCTCCATGGTCAGAGCCCAGGGTTGACTTTCACTTGTTGCTTCTCCTCACGTGAGGGTGAGAGCTGCTGTGGAGGGATGGTCGGAGGAGGGGCCTCCTGTTGTGTCCCCAGTCCAGTGGTCTGCAGCCGGGCTCAGAAACGTCCCTTTTCCACAAGCATAGGCTTTTTGGTTGCTGGTGATACAGAGATTATCAAGATTCAGATAATGTAGGACCAGTACTAGTTCCCAGAGAGGAAGAAATCGTGGAGGTCATGTCTCACTTTACAGATAAGGAATCTCACGGAAGTAAAAAGGGCGAGTAAATGTCGACAGAGTCACCCACGTGGTTAGTGTAGGGTTCCAGCTCCGTTATAGCCTTTCATATGCTTCCCTGAGACTTTTGTAGTTAGCTGTGTTGGGCTATAGATACGTAATATTTAGGAATTAACTTAGATCTAAGTAATGATGCCATTTTGTGGATGTCTCTTCCTATCTTAACAAAACAAATAATTAGGGAAAGCGTGTTCGTGCTAATTGTCGTACTAGAAAGCAAGATTTACCCAGGATAAGCACCTGATCAGGTTATCCCTCAGTGGGTAGTCAAGAACTGAGTGTAAAATGCTTTATAAATCTCATAGAATTTCCCCTAATTAATAGCAAGCATTTTAATTTTGTTTTAAATATCCATATAAATGATGACTCATTTTTTTCAACGTTATTAAGTGTCTGGTTGTTTACCTCGCCTTCACAATGTTCACTTTTCTCTGCTTATTTTTGTCATATTACCAGTTTTTAAAAAAATCCCAGTGTTTATAGTATGTTATATTTAGAAAGCTATGCAATATATAAAATAGGTAACTTGGAGATCCACTGACTAAATGAGTTTAATTTTTAATCAATTTAATTTTCTATACTTTTTATGTGTAGATCAATCCAAACATTGAAACAGTTCCAAAGTTAAATAAGATTTGCTGTACTTTGATTTAAATATAGGAGTTACCCTTATGGTAACTTATTCAACTTATTCAGCTTATGGTTTTATTCAACACATTTTTCTGCTTCAAGTAAAAAATGTTTAACTGTTAAATTATCAATTAAAATACTAGTTTTTATCTCTATGACTTTTTTATAAGATATAATAAGCAAGGTAATTTAAAGTTACCTAATGTAGTTTTAAATTACTGCATTAGAAAGGTGCTTTACGCACTTCATTAGCTTATGGAAAAATTGAAATGCTGCAATAATTGTAAATTACAATATGTAATATTGGCCCAAACTGCTTTTTATACTAAGCACTCTTAACAAATGGAAACACTTTAGCAGCATTAAATCATTCATGGAATATGTATGAACAGAAACTTAATGTTAATTCTTCAGTGTTTTTTTCCTTATAAGATTCCCTATTTATAAAGTAACCACATCTAATTTAAAGAAAATATTATTGCCACTCTATTTTATCTGCTTCTCATCAGTACAATAACAGAAGTTAGGCTGGAAAAGTGAGAAAACCGAGGGTGCTGTGCTGGAGTCTGGTTATCTCCATCAGGAAGTACAGAGTCTGAGCAGGGCCCCCTTGCAGAGCAGGCTGGGTGATGGCGCGGCGTTTGGGGTCCTCCGTGACACGTGAATGTCTTTTGTCGCCTGTAATCGCGTTCACGCGCCTGAGCCCGGGCTATGGGAACTGAGCGGTGCTGCTTTGCTGCAGGTCAGCTTTCATGGACAATTAGTGTCCTAACAGGACTCGGGCCGCCAGTTGTCGAAAGTGTTTACCGTAAGGATCTCATCTTGGGCCGGAGCAGCCGCATCCCTAGCCTGGGTCTCTGGGGAAGCGGTAACTATGAGCCTTTTCTTGGCGACAAGTCAGGCGATGGCTCCTTGCTCCCTGCCCGGCGTCATTTTTGTAAGAAGCCTTAGGCCGTTCAAATTTCCTGGCTGTTTTTCCTCTGCACTCATCGCGTTTGCTCCTGTCCCCTCTCGGTAGCTGTCAGGGCCCACGGGGCGTGATTGTTCTGACAGGACTGGAAGGCGCCGTTGTCCTGCTGTTGGGCTCTGTGTCAGGATCCACACATCTGAAGCCCCACGAGCTGACTGGTTCCAGCAGCCCCAGAAGTCAGCCAATAAATCTTCACCGGCACCCCTCACGGCCACTTGATTGCTCTTCTTACCCTCGTTGCACCGAGGAAAGGAACACTTCAGGACCAGGGTTCCGCAGCCCCACAGGTAGACAGGGACTTGAAAGGTTGACCTTTGAAAGTTGTCAGGAGACACTTGTGGACACCTGTGACATTTCCGTGCTTCAGATTTATTTTGCCATTCTTGGGCTTTTTGTTTTGGAAAGGTGTTTCTATGCGTGCTTACAGATTACAAAAAGATTATGTTCATATGATAATTTTCTTTTCCACAGGCCCTTAATCTCTTATAGATGTGTTTAAGTTTTCAGAAGACACTGCAAGTTTTCAATATTCTCCGACTTCTAAGAATGATATTTTAAGCACCAGGAAATAAAGAAGCTGAATGTCCTCACTTGGTATATGAGTATGATTTTGTGCTTTTTAAACAAATATTTACATTTTGGCTTTCAGTTACCTTTTTTGGAGAGAAGAAAAGTACACACACACACATAATCATTTGTCAATTTTTTTTTTTTGTATATTTACTGATTTACCCTTGTAATACTCCTCCCAAGTAAATTCTCTTTGTTTTAAATCAGTAATTCCTTAGTAGGCACAGAGTTCATTTTATAAAAGGCCCTGGATTGTACAGATTCAAGAAAAACATGACTTTGGGTGTCTCAGCTCGACATATACAAACAAGGTTGGCATTTAGTTCTGCTGTTTGTTTGAATTCAGGAATCTCAGTGAAATTGCTCATCTCAACATTGTTAGTATTTTCTCTTTTCTGATAACTTCTGAGATACTACAGATTCATTTTCTCTCTAGCATAGGGATGTTCTTTTTTCTTCTCTCATAAATTTTCACAGGTGAGTGTTGAATATATTGTCCTTCACATGTTGGTCAGGTCCACTGATAGGCCCTTAGTTGATATGAAATTAACATTTCTCTTTAGCAAGTAACAATCACAAAGATGTTTTCCTTCTATCCTTTTTGATATATTTAAACTAACAACTATGCTAAGGGAAACTGCTATAGATGTTTAATTGTCTGCTTTTCTTGTGATGCAACAGCCTTAAGTGTAATTTTTATTTTTTTTGATGCCCAGTTAAATTCCGAGTTGTTATGTTGTGTAATCCATGTAGAAGATTCGCTGTGACCTGTTTTGTTTCTGTTCTGTTCTCATGAACTGATGCTGTTAAGATGGGCCAGTGGGCCTCCTTTTAGTTTAGTAAATACACTGGTTTCAAATGGATATATGCTAAAAGAGAAGATAATTCATTTCAGTTGTGAGAACTGTAAGCCATGATAAATGATTTTCCTTTACAAACTTCCGCATCTCTGAGACAGTATTAGTTTTTCCTTTAATTACCGGCTGCCGTAATGCTTCCTATCCATAACTGTCGGCAGAGTGGACTGTCCCCGAGCAGAGGGTACGGCCTGTTTACTCAGCCGTAGCGAAGAGTGCTCAAGCCCCACCAAGTCTGAACTGCGGTGCGGGGGAGCGTCCTTCATTTAAATATTTAAATATTAATGTTTAATTGTAGAGGCAGGAAACTTCAATGTCATTTTAAGGATACCTAACTTTACCCGGGTGTCTTTGTTGCTTACCAAGTTTAGGGCCTTGTCTTGAATCTTCATGTCGCGTGGAGGGAGGCAACCTTGCGGCCATTTTGGAGAGTCAGGGTTTTCTGTCTTCTTATTTTCTTCTTTTCCCCATTTTAAAAACAACCACAGAGAAGCTGTTGTCAAGGGTGGCTCTCTCAAAAATGGCTTAGTTGACATTAGCTGAAAATGAGCAGAACGACACTAACTACTAATTGATTACAGTAATTACCAGTCTTTGGCTAGTTTGTATTGGCAAACTCTATGTACTCCTGGAATAAATGTGAACTTGCAGAATGCAAGGAAAAGGTCACTCTCATTTGCATGATAGGCTTCATTAGAATATGCTAAGGACGAGACCTAGTGTTTTATGACTTCAGGTGATGAATAGCTACCATATTACTCTGCTAGATGAAAGCATGTTTCAGTCACCTTAATTTACATGCATTTTTTTTTTTTTTCAATTCCAGGAAAAATCTTTTAGGTTATGGCGGTAGAGGAGCATATTGTGATTTGAACTGAAATATTTTATGTGTGGGCTCTTTGAAATAGCAAAAATCTTTTAGGTAGGATTATTTTGAAGGCGATTTTTAATGGTAAGGTTAGAATAATGATAAAGCCTTTTCTACATTAGATCTTCTAGTATTATAACTTTTGTCAGTCATAAAAGAAAATGGTTTTTTAGTGGTTGTTTGAATAAAATATAGGTTAACTCATTGTAGCTTTAATTTTAGATTTTAGCTTACATCTTTAGTATGCTGTAGACTTATTACCTAGTGAGCTTTACTGAATCCTAGAATACATTGATTTTCACTTTAAAATAATGCAATTTCATCACTTCATTAATTTTTTCCTCTTAACATTTATGCTTAATTAGTACTATTTCTGTACTGAGATCTTAAAAAAAATACAAAATGTAGGTACAGCCATTATATAATGCCTATTTTTACTGGAAACTGGGATACACAGAATGCCTTTGCCAGTTATTTTCATGGCATCTGTTTAGAGCAAAAGTGGTAGGGGTTGTAAAAAAATCAAATAAGGATAATTCTCTGCAACCCTATCTAAATACATATTTTTAAAGTCAAGAATTATGTTTCCCATTACACAAATGTTCACATTTATGGTCTCTGATTGTGTAGTGATGGCTCCTATTAGCTGTCATTATCCTCATATTCTCATTATGAGAGAAAAATACTCTTGGCTCCTAAAAGTATCTTTATGAGAAGTATCAGCTCCTAATTAGCAGTGACTATAATCTGTTGGAACACAGGGTTAACACTTCCTAGATATGTTGCTATTATAAAGTTTCTTCATCTGGGAGAAGCCATTCCTGTGAGTAAAACTATGTAGAGAATGAAAAAGTGGAAAATTTTTTCTTTCATCAGATGCGGTTTTGTAATAAAATTGTACAATGAGCTTGCAACAGCTTTTTAAAATATCATTGCTGCCACCGAATAGGTCTGTAATTTATTTATTCAGGAATGTTGGAGACATTGTTGATTTATTTGTTTTTAGAGAAGTTTTGTTAAGCGAGATAATGAGCAGAGCTGGTGTTAATCATTTACTATGCAACTCTAAAGAATGAAAATTTTGCATATTTTTAGCACTGTTGGGGAAAATAAATTCGCTCAATGCTAATGGTCTGTTGTATAATTGTAAAAAATACTATCTTACTCTGGAGAAATACGATATACTCATGTGTTTCGCTAAAAGCTAAACTAATCAATATATAATTATACGTTTATATGTACATATGTATTAAGTGACCATGATTATTTGTTATCTGTAAAGATGAAAAATTATATATTGTTGGTTGTTTATTATCGTTGTTGGACCTATTGCCATGGGTCCGGTCCCGGTTCGATCCCCGGGTTGGGAAGGTCCCCTGGAGGAGGGCATGGCTACGCACTCCAGTATCCTTGCCTGGAGAGTCCCATGGGCAGAGGAGCCTGGTGGGCTGCAGTCCGTGGGGTCAGAGTCGGACACGACTGAGCGGCCGTGGCAGCAGTTCCACAGGTGACCTCTGCACTTCCTCACGTAGGCCCCTAGGTGTCCAGGTTCACCAAAGAGCCACGGGGGTGTGTGTGAGAGTGTGTGCACAAATGTAGATGCACGCACACACGTTTAGGTATATATTTTCAGAGGATCACAGACAGTTTTTTTTTGTATTCTGATTTGGAGTGATGCTGATTTTTAAACTCTTAGGGTGGTGTTACATATTCTAGATTTAAAACAATTCTAGTAAAATTAGGTATAATCATTTATAATACTAATTATTCATATATATATATATATGTATGTTTGTATGAAGGCTTCCCAGGTGGTGGTAGTGATAAAGAACCCGCCTACCAATGCAGGGGACACAGGTTTGATCCCTGGGTCAGGAAGATCCCTTGGAGGAGGGCATGGCAACCCACTCCAACATTCTTGCCTGGAGAATCCCACAAACAGAGTAGCCTGGCGAGTTACAGTCCATGGGGTCACAGAGAGTCAGACAGGACTGAAGCAACTTAGCATGCAGCATGCATATGTATATATATATTGATAGGATCTTTTGCTGTATGTCTTCTGTTTGAGAGCATTTGAATGTTTATTAAAAATGCACATTTGGCTTTCTAAAACAAAGACAAATTCATTTCAAACTCTGAAAGGTTTTGTGTTGGGTTTTATGATATTTTGTTGATTTCTGTAAATATTAGTTGAAATTATGAAGATAAGTGTCATACGATATAAAATCTGGGGATGGACTGAAAATTAGAAGCACAGTGGTAACCATGTCTCATGTGAGTTTAGTGTCTCTGTGTTCACTGTTCAATGAAGAATTCAGACACTGTTTTCTGTTCAGTTCTGTCAACAATAAGAAGAATTCCTGAATAGTATAGGATTTGTACTTCTGAATGAACACTGGAAGATGAATATTAGAATTTCTAAAGTTAATTTCAGGTATGTCATAGAAATTGTAAATCACTTTACGGAAATTTGAAAAGAAATGTGAACTTTTCTGAAGTAAAATATTTGATGTCTTGAGTTACTTATCTCTTAGGTTATACTATAAAAGCTCCTAGTATTTGCAATAGACTTTTTACATTACTTGAATCTTGAGACATCCATCCTTTGTAATTTTGGTATGTGACTATGATTAAGACTTCCTGGGAAAATTTTATATACACATATGCACACATATACATGTGTATGTATATGTATATGTATATCTATATATATAAAATGTATCTGAAACTTCATGTATATGCAAATATACACACCAGTAAACATACATATGTACAATAAAGAATTTGAACAGGCATGTACATACTTCTAAATTAGCCTAAAATAACCTTTGGAATTTAATTAAAGTGACTTTTATCTTACTTGGACTAGAATGTGATGAAAGACAGCTGTAAGCTGAATTATTTAAGCAAAAAGCAAGCCCTGTAAAAGCATTTATAGTACAGTGTAGGGTGGAGAGCCCTCATTTTGGGTAGCTTTATTAGTATAATAAAGAAACTAGCTCTTTCTTGCACCCTCAGTGAATCAACCTTTTAATTATAACTTGACTTCCCACGGGCCTTATAAACAGGTGATAATTCATGCTGGTCAATCAATATAAGCATTCTGGTTTATTTAGTATTTTTTCTTGGTTTTTATCTAAATATAATAGTATCCTGATTTAATCACCTGTTTTATTTTGTTTTCTTTTAATCTGGCCAAATACAGATACACTGTGGAGTCATGTTACTAGGACCCTGGAGTTGAAGATATGGTCTTGGACTACAGACTGACTTTATCTTTAAACTCATTAATTTATATCTGATATTCACCCAAACTCTTTTATATTTATTCTGCATGTTGAATCTGTATCTCTCAAACATTGACAATTTCCCTTGGTTGTCAGATGTACACACCTAAGTCTTTGTAACAATAAGGAGTACACTGGGCATGGAAACTTCCTCTCTTGCATCAGTGACAGAGGCTGCAAACCCAGAGTAGGTGCTGTCTAGACTGTCATTCTCTTTGAATAAACTGTCCAGCCAGATTTTACTATGGTCACCTTCTATAGCATTGAAGGTGGAACCCTGGGATGAAGAAAAGTTTACAAGGCAAAAGCAGCATGGTTCTTGCCTGGAAATCTGCATGAAAGTGAAAGTTGTTCACTCATATCTGACTCTTTGTGACCCCATGGACTGTAATCCATGGAATTCTCCAGGCCAGAATACTGGAGTGGGTAGCTGTTCCCTTTTCCAGGGGATCTTCCCAACCCAGGGATGGAACCCAGGTCTCCCACATTGCAGGCAGATTCTTTGCCAGCTGAGCCACCAGGGAAGCCCAGGGATACTGACTTGGATAGCCTATCCCTGCCCCAGGGTGTATCTTCCTGACCCAGGAATCTAACAGCGGTCTCCTGCATTGCATGGGGATTCTTTACCAGCTGAGCTACCAGGGAATTCTGCAAATCAATTGGAAAAGCTGAGACAACAATAAGAAGAATTCCTGAAATACTTTTTAATGGTAAATTACATTCTGGGATGATTCTGGGTATTTTAGCTCATTAGCTATGTATGGTAATCAAAGCATTGCTTTTGATTCTTCATGTTTCCTATGCTCTGCATTTGGTTTAGTAAAGATGAAATTTGGAAGACAATATAGAGAGAATTGAGAATATTAAGAGAATAGATTTTCCATAGAGAACAATTGTGTAAGGAACACTGTCTCTCCCCCTTAGTGTAATATTTAAGCATACGTACTTCCTTAACTATAAATGAATACCGTTTAGAAATTAACAGCCTGAAAGAACAGTTAAATATTTGCCTTCTTAAATATATAGTGAAATTTAATTTGAAGAGAGATGAGACCAGTACCTTAATTAGTTTGAGACATAAGAAATTGCTGATTTTGGGGCTGCCTTTTTTCTATTTAGTTCAACCTAATATTTTTTAGAGATAGCCTAAATTGTGCTTTGTTCTATTTTGAATATTTGTTAATAAAGCACTCAAGTCTGCTCTTTGCTGTTTTGTTTAAAGTAAAATTAGAACTCAGAAATGAAGATTACCATTTTTTGTTAGATTCATATCACTTTAGGAATTGGTTGGGTATTTAAACAATGTTTTTTTTCCCTGTTGTTTCTTCTTTACTTGTAGAATGTGGCTACAGGAACTTACAGTGTCTCTCCTCAGATTGTTCTACTAAAGTGAAGGGACGCTCCACCTGTGTTCTCTTAGCGTCTCGTCTGGTCAGCCTCTCTTCCTATAAGTGCTGTGGTTTGGATAAAAAGTAGTATCTTACTTTATGTATGGTGTGTTCTCGATGTAGTTAATAACTGAATTTAGAATAATTATAGACATTGAGGCCATTTAGGGCCCATATTTTAATTGTTCAGAAACCACTAAGTAAGGAAACAAGGAAGGGTGGAGAGAGGAGGAAAGATTTGGGAGATGTAGGAAGCTGACTTGCAGAGGGGAAGGGTGGCTTTGGATGTGAAACTTGGATGACGAGCTAGAAACAGAGGTAGAGAACACCTGAGAGGGGGCATGTGGCGGTGATTAGGGACTACAGCGTCGCAGGCAACATTTAAGTTGTGCAGAATTTAAAGTGACCTCATTTAGCTGGGGATATGTATTAAATAGCAGGTAGGTGGGTGTCAAGTTTAGAGCTTGAACGAGAGACTCAAGCGTCAAATAATGTGTGCCTGTTTGTATGTGGACATAAGCAAAAAAATATTTAAGAATCATTATTATATAGTTGCTGGAACTATGGAAATGAGTGCCAATGACCAGATTAAAAAATATATATATTAAAAAAAAATGGTATAGCACTAACTTTTGTTTCTCCTTGGTCCTCAACTAGAACAGACAAGAATGTGATTGGTTAGGATTTATCTTGTTTGTGACCCCATGGACTGTAGCCCGCCTGGCTCCTATGTCCATGAGATTTCCCAGGCGAGAATACTGGAGTGGGGTGCCAGTCCCTTCTCCAGGGGATCTTCCTGATTCAGGGACTGAACCTGTGTCTCCCAGGTCTCCTGCATTGGCAGGCAGGTTCTTTACCAGCTGAGCCACTGGGGAAGCCCTGTCCATCTGCGTGTGTGTGTGTGTGTGTGTGTGTGTGTGTGCATCTGCGTGTGTGTGTGTGTGTGTGTGTGTGTGTGAGAGAGAGACCCCAGTTCTCCTTAGATAGATGTAAGGTAATAGGATGATAATGTGAAGCTTCCATGTTTATAAAATAAAAAAGATTCTCCGTGAGTTTTTAAATTACTAAATCAGATAAGGACCATTGTAAGGTTTATTTGAAGTATAGAATATTCCCTTTTAGGATAAGTAGTGATAAAATCCTAATGAGTTGTCACAGTTTTAAGATTGTGAAATTCCCTAATTGGTATTCATACAGGTATTTTTAATGGAAATAACCTCTTGCAATCTAAGATGTTGTGAAAGAAATTTTACTATACTCCTTCTGCCTTTATCTGGCACGTTTTGTTTTCTTAGATGTTTATATATTGTATCTGTTGCCTCTAAAAGAATAGGTGTATTATGATTTGTTACCTGCTTCCTGCTTATAAGACACATTTTTTCATAGTTTAACATTTTTGAATTGTTATGTGTTTAATTAGGCCATAAATATGGTGGTATTTTTTTCACCTTTGAAATGGATGTTTTTTTTTTTTTTTTTTTTGCCGGCGCGCGGGGCGCGGGGCGGGCGCGCGGGGCGGGCGGGCGCCCCCGGGGCCCGGAGCCCGAAATGGATGTTTTTAAGTCACTTGTCTATCTCAAAATCGGCATTCAGAATCAGAATGAAGTGACACTGGACAGCACATTATTGTAACTCTCAGCACAAATCCTTCAGCGACATCACGGGCCCTTTGATTAGTTGATTGCAATTTGAGCTCTCCAGTTATTTCATGTTATGGAGTTCAGTGTTTAACCTCTGACTGAAACACTGATATTCCTGACTTGGAGGCAGTAGGTTAACCTGAGAATTGTTGATGAAGGCAGTGTTCCTCCCCAAGTTTCCTCTCTTACTGTTCACCTTCTTTGGGAAATGGTCCCCCATTGTTTCCCTGAGGCAGCTTGGAGCTTTCCCAGGGATATTTTTATTCCTCTTTGCACCTCCAGGGCTCATATCACGACACTCACATACTATATGTGAGAATGAAGTAGGGTAGTAAATGGACCCACACCTCTGAGCGGACCATGGCCCAGAACTGGTTTTTCTTTATAAAGGTCCATGATGTTACGGACTTGATGGAGCGCCACCTCTGTAGTCAACATGATGGAATTTGCAGTTTGTTTAGATGCTTTTCCTCTTAAACAGCATGAAAGGCTGGCTGGGAAATCAAGAAAAATTAATTTGCCTCTATCTATTATATTTTAATTTTATCAAATAAGACATTTATTATAGAATATTATAAAATTACAGAAAATTCTGAATAAGAATTCTAGCTTAGTATTTCTGCACAGATAGTCACAGTAAATTTTTAATTTATTTATTTATGTATATATTTATTTTATTAATCAGATCATCTGTTTTGTTTACATTTGTAGAGGACATGAAAGTTAAAGCAATTATTTTTTTCCAAATTATTCTAAAATGTTTCTCTTTAGTTCTCTTTAACTAAAACATGGTATGCTGATATATTCTTTATTGTGATTTTTAGCTTATCTTTCATTTAAACCTAAAATATAGATTTAAATCAAGGTCCTGTGACTAAATCAGCACATGGAGAGGCTTATGTTTGGCGTGATTTTTCTTTCCCTGAAGCTGCTTATGTTTATAATTAAAAGCTATTAATGCATGTACATTTTCTGATTATTTAGCAAAGGACAATAACTAGAATATTTCTTTCATAGAATTGTAGCAATAAGAATGATTATAACTGTAGACCTGTGGAGGTCTTTCTCAGAGGCTTTGTATGAGTATACCTTTTCTGAATTTTAGAATGCATATTGAAATTGTTGCTATGCTTTTTACTTATTCCTTCTTGCCAAATTCAGATTTAAATTGAAGAAAGTAGGGAAGACCATTAGACCATTCAGGTGTGACCTAAATCAAATCCCTAATGATTATACAGTGGAAGTGAGAAACAGATTTAAGGGACTAGATCTGATAGAGTGCCTGATGAACTATGGACAGAGGTTTGTGACATTGTACAGGAGACAGAGATTAAGAACATCCCCAAGAAAAAGAAATGCGAAAAAACAAAATGGCTGTCTGAGGAGGCCTTACAAATAGCTGTGAAAAGAAGGGAAGCAACAAGCAAAGGAGAAAAGGAAAGATATTCCCATTTGAATCCAGAGTTCCAAAGAACAGCAAGGAGAGTTAAGAAAGCCTTCCTCAGTGATCAATGCAAAGAAATAGAGGAAAACAATAGAATGGGAAAGACTAGAGATCTCTTCAAGAAAATTAGAGAAATCAAAGGAACATTTCATGCAAAAGTGGGCTCAATAAAGGACAGAAGTGGTATGGACCTAATAGAAGGAGAAGATATTAAGAAGAGGTGGCAAGAATACACAGAAGAACTGTACAACAAAGATCTTCACGACCCAGATAATCATGGTGTAATTACTCACCTAGAGCCAGACATCCTGGAATGTGAAGTCAAGTGGGCCTTAGGAAGCATCACTACGAACAAAGCTAATGGAGGTGATGAAATTCCAGTTGAGCTATTTCAAATCCTAAAAGAGATGTTGTGAAAGTGCTGCACTAAATATATCAGCAAATTTGGAAAACACTGCAATGGCCATGGGACTGGAAAAGGTCAGTTTTCATTCCAATTCCAAAGAAAGACAATGCCAAAGAATGCTCAAACTACTGCACAATTGCACTCATCTCACACGCTAGTAAAGTAATGCTTAAAATTCTCCAAGCCAGGCTTCAATAATACATGAACCATGAACTTCCAGATGTGCAAGAACCAGAGATCAAATTGCCAACATCTGCTGGACCGTCGAAAAAGCAAGAGAGTTCCAGAAAAACATCTATTTCTGCTTTATTGACTACGCCAAAGCCTTTGACTGTGTGGACCACAACAAACTGTGAAAAGTTCTTCAAGAGATGGGACTCCCAGACCACCCGACCTGCCTCTTGATAAATCTGTATGCAGGTCAGGAAGCAACAGTGAGAACTGGACATGGAACAACAAACTGGTTCCCAATAGGAAAAGGAGTACATCAAGGCTGTATATTGTCACCCTGCTTATTTAACTTATATGCAGAGTACATCATGAGAAACGCTGGGCTGGATGAAGCACAAGCTGGAATCAAGATTGCCGGGAGAAATATCAATAACCTCAGATATGCAGATGATACCACCCTTATGGCAGAAAGTGAAGAAGACCTAAAGAGCCTGTTGATGAAAGTGAAAAAGGAGAGTGAAAAAGTTGGCTTAAAGCTCAACATTCAGAAAACTAAGATCATGGCATCTGGTCCCATCACTTCATGGCAAATAGATGGAGAAACAGTGGCAGACTTTATTTTTTTGGGCTCCAAAATCACTGCAGATGGTGACTGCAGCCATGAAATTAAAAGACACTTATTTCTTGGAAGAAAAGTTATGACCAACCAGGCAACATTTTAAAAAGCAGAGATATTACTTTGCCAACAAAGGTTCATCTGGTCAAGGCTATGATTTTTCCAGTGGTCATGTATGGATGTGAGAGTTGGACTGTGAAGAAAGCTGAGCACTGAAGAATTGATGCTTTTGAACTGTGGTGTTGGAGAAGACTCTTGAGAGTCTCTTGGACTGCAAAGAGATCCAACCAGTCCATCCTAAAGGAGATCACTCCTGGGTGTTCATTGGAAGGACTGATGTTGAAGCTGAAACTTCAATCCTTTGGTCATGAGATGCGAAGAGCTGACTCATTGCAAAAGACCCTGATGCTTGGAAAGATTGACCATGGGATGAGAAGGGGATGACAGAGGATGAGATGGTTGGATGGCATCACTGACTGGATGGACATGAGTTTGAGTAAACTCTCGGAGTTGGTGATGGACAGGGAGGCCTGTTGTGCTGTTGTCCATGGGGTTGCAAAGAGTTGAACATGACTGAGCGACTGAACTGAACTGAACATTTTCTGAATTTTAGAATGCACATTGAAGTTGTTGCTATGCTTTTTACTTCTTGATGGATTGGAAAATGTTGATTTCCTTACCATAGAGTACCAAATTAATATTAAGGATTAATTTTTCCCTTTTGAGGGAATTCGAGTTTTACTGTTTATCTGCTCCTTTTAATCTCAAATTTGAAACAAAAATTGTGTTCTGAATACCCACTGTTGTAATAGCTAACTAGTTTGAACATACTGTATCTAAGGCTATCCTGTTGACAAGTGCCATTAGATAATTGCATTATTATCTTTATCTTAAGGTTATGATACTGGAAGTTTGAATGTTAAGTTTCTCCTTTTGAAAGCAGACATGGGGGTAGTAAAGGAGAGGCTGAATTTGTTCATAGAAGAGGTGCTTACTTTTAAATTTTGAATTTTGGACTTGCGTAGAATTTTGAGGAGAAATATAGTCTGTAGGATTGATTTTAGCTCTCCTGGTGGTGTTGGTGTGTTAATATAATCACTGCTGGAATTCCTTTATCCAGGTTCCCTGGAGAAGCGGCATCAGTCATCCTGTGTGTTACTGTGGGCTCTGATTTATGGGTGCCCAGCAGAGCAGTGGTGTGGGTCAGTTTCCCCAAACACGGAGACCACCGGTTTTGGTTGGACCACACACGTGGTTTGGGCTGCAGTGGTTTCTTCTCATTGTGTGTTCAGTGTTGTCTTTGAATGGGGAGAGTTACTACTTGTAAAAGGCTCCGATGGAGGTTTAGATAATATTATTTAGTTTGACTGGTTGTAGGGATTGCTACTGCTGCCCATTGTTTGTAAATATATTTTTAATTTATGAATAATGGAAACACACTTACTGTTCTTATATTTAGACTTATAGGAAGTTTTCTTAGGGGAGAAAATGAGAATAGGGCTAGATCAGAGCACTTAGAAGTTGATAAATTTCACAGAGAAAGTTTTGCTACAATAGAAACTATTGAAAAAAAAAAAGTTTTGTCCAGTAATCCCCAAAATTGGAAACAACCCAATAATGGAAATAACCCAGTAATGTTCACTACTGCCAAGCTCAAAAATAAGCTAAACTAAAGCAATATATTGTTTATTATTTTATAGTAACATAAAACATTACATTATTATAATTATATTAAAATCATACAATACTGTTATATTTATTATATTGCTTAAGGATATGTACTTGTGTGGTAAAAGTATAAAATCAAGTAAAGGAATGATAAAATGATTCCCCATGGAGTTCTTTTTCAGAGTGGGCAGTGAGATGAGATTAGGGAAAAGCACCCAGGTTGCTTTATATTATACTTCATTCTTACCTGGGAGTTACATGTATTCTTTGGTTAATATTAAATATTGTTTAAAGAAAACACTTTTAAAAATTTTACTCTTTTGCTGTAATACATTTGGGCTGCTCTAACAGATTCCACGGGACACCTTCTAAATAGCAGATACTTATTTCTCATCGTTCCAGAGGCTGGAATTCCAAGGTTCAGGTGCTTGCAGATTTGGTGTATGGTGAGGACCTGCTTCCTGGTTGCTCTATGGCCATCTCCTTGTGGCCCACATGGCTGGAGGGCAAGGAAGCTCTATGGCATGAGGTCTCTTACAGTAACACTAATCCTGTTCACTGGGGCTCCGGCTGTACCACCCAAGCTCTTCTCAGCATCCCCGTCGCTTAGGTTTCAACACAGGACATACATTCAGCCTGTGGCACTTGTTGCTTCGTCCCTGAGCTGTATGCAACTCTTTGTGACCCCAGGGTCTGCAGCTCGCTAGGCTCCTCTGTCCGTAGGATTTCCCAGGCAAGAATACTGGAGTGCATTGCCATGCCCTTTTCCAGGGGATCTTCTTGACCCAGGGATTGAACCCTGGTCTTCTGCTTGGCAGGTGAATTCTTTATCACTGAGCCATGTGGGAAGCCCCCAAGTACTTGTGGAGAATCATAAATGTACCCCTATTGAGTTGAATTAAAACACTCTCCTAGCATTATGTGAATAGCTGTGTCTTTTTGAGGGAGATACTTAGTGGTGTAACGGAAAGTAAGCCAGTATGTGGATACGTTATCTGATTTGGACAGAAGGAGCTGAACATCGCTCATTTCTTTATGGGGCCATAAAAAAATTATTTTTCAGTGACTTCTGTATATGTTTGGCCAGCAATTATCAGTAAAAGCTTGTGAGATTTTTTGGTATTAAGGATACCAGTATTCAAGTAGATTTTCTTTCGTTAAAATTACACATGACAGTTTAGTTTAAAATCAGCTGATGTATTATTGCTGCATCTTTTTGTTTTACTAAGAAACATTAAAAACAACTCACGAAGTTTTATTTTAACATAGTTTATTGATTCAAATAAGATTTTGATTCCACTTCATTTTTATCCCTTTTTATTTTAAAAGCTAAGGGAAAAAAATTTTCCTATGACTTTCAATCTATAGAAAATGAAAAGAATTCTAACTTTATGGTGGTAATCATAAACAGTACATTAGGTTTTCTATAATAACATGTACCATTAAAAAGCTTCATTATGGCAGCATCTTCGGATCTTCACATCGCACGAGGAGGAGAGGAGAGCACTCAGCCTGGGCCTTTCTCGCTGGCTTACCTGTCGTGGGCCCGGCAGCGTCACCCTGCCATCGGTAGTGCGGTCCCTTCCGCGCCTGATGACAGAGACAGGCAGCTCTCCCGTCGCACCGGTACCACCTCGTGTAACTGGGAGGACTCCCCGAAGCCAGCCTGTGTCGCGCAGTCCTAGATGAGGTCTTCATGGGTGCTGACCATAAAAAGTTCATCAAAGTAATGAGGCGAGGAGAGCGCGTGGTGCTCATGGGCAGAGCTCAGCACCAAGGAGTGTGAACTGGCTCCAGCTGTGACAATAAAACAGCAGGTGGCTGCTGTCATTAGGGGTGGCAGATGAGGCGGGGGACTCACATGCAGCCCGCAGAACCCTCATTTGTTAGCCATCGCCACTGTACCATGCAAAATAGCTTCCATCTCAGTCATTTTTACTTTGCAAAATATCACACGTGGCCGGTGGAACACTGGCGCCCCGTGTACACGTCTCCTCTCCTCCCCGCAGCCTGGTCTGCTCTGGCCTGACCTCTCCTCACGTGACGTTTTCTTGCGTTCACTCGCCCCTCACCTTTTTGCCAGAAAGTGCTACTTTATCAAGTCCTGTTGAGTGTGGCTTTTATTATTCCAAGAATATACTTGAATTTTTTTAGTAACGGTGCCATTCTTGCCCAAGTGCCACAGCTCTTTAGTGTTACGGGGTATTTACTTTGTCAGTGATGACAAAATGAGCTACTAGTCCTTTTGGTTTTCATACTTTCCTTGCCATCCTCTGAAGAGATTGGAACTGCAGTGAAAGAAGTAAGAAGAAACAAAACAACAATGTACAAAAAATTTTCATGAGTTTCTTGAGGTGCCATACCATACATTTTGTAATTCACTTTTCTGAGTAATTTCAGTTTAGGAAGTAAAGCATGGTATTGTTTTGATAATAGTGGGTTTGCAAACATTGACACATATTGTTATGGTTGAAAGTATAAGAGCAGACCCAAGTTTTAATATCTTATTTGGGGACTAAAATCTCTAAATAATAGAAGCCATTATTTTTCTTTTAATACTGTAGGGAATGGAAATTAAATTAGTTTGAGAATAAGAAACTGGAGAAACAAAGCATCTTATTGCCAACTATAAAAATTATATAAGTATGAAAGTCTGTCACCTTTCTTTTGGAATTTTCTAAAGCAAACTGAGGACAGAATTCATTTAGCCAAGAAAAAATATTTTTTTAAATAAAATCAGTTGTATTTGTGGTTATTGAAAGGAAAAAGACAACAGCTGGTTTAACCTTTGAAGATCAATTCTGGTTATTTTGTAGCATATCTGTTACTCCTGTATTTATTAGTTGGAAGAGATTTTTTAATCTGGGGTATTTTTGGTTTGTTTTTGTGTGTCATTGGACACACATGGACGTTTTAAAATTTATGAACTATTTCCATAATTGTTGTATTTGAGGCTCACGTTACCCCAGGCTGGTCAGCAGTAGCCTGTTCACACTGTCTTCTGCATTCTTTTGTTTTGGCCTGTCATTTTTCAAGCATTTTCTTTCTCCTGGCACAGTAAGATATCCCCAGGCCTAGAATCAGCTTTTTTGCTAAGAGTGCTAGATTCTTTTAAAGAAGAGTTATGCTTTTTAAGCCTGAGTGCTACATGAGTTCACTGGTTTTGGAATTTTTTTTTTTTTTCCCAATAAGCAGACTTTTTATTTCCAACAGAATTGTTTACTAAAGCATATTTTCCACTTACAGCTCTGTTCTTAAGAAACACATTGAATGCTATGTAAAATCCATACTGTCATTTTCCAGTTCCCTTATAGTTTGTCTGTGAAATAGTTTTCCAGCCTCTCTTTGCCTATATCCATGCTATAGTCTAGTCACTGTCCTCATTTTCTCAAATGGGTTTACTTTTTCTCATAATTTGCTTCTGCCAGAAACTGCCCCTCATAGAAAATTCTAGTTATCTTTATGCTTTACTCTGTCTTTGAAAGTATCAGAATTATTTTAGGCATTACTAAATCTCACCTACTTAATGATTTAACAATATTTTTGATCTATTAAGATACATAATTGTATTCTAGTCAAATCATTTCTGTCTCTCTTTTTACTGATCTGTAATTTGTGGAAACTTTAGAATGAATATCTAAATGAGTGGTGTACTGTGTTCTTTGTGAGCAGAGAAAAAGTCATCCACTGTTCAGTTTGATTCATCTGCACATAATCTACTGGCTGTCTGTATAGATTTGCTTCTTCTAGACGTTTTGTATAAATTGGATCATCCAGTATGAGGCCTTCTGTGCCTGGCTTGTGGCATGTTTGCCAGATTCATCCATGTCGGATGTATCAGTACTTCATTTCTTTTTATAGCTGAACACTATTGCATGATATGAATATAGCACATTTTCTCTGTCCATTCATAGTATTATGGGCACCTAGATTGTTTCAACTTTTTTGGCTATTGTTGTTCTGAATATTCATGCACAAATTTTGTATGGACATAGGTTTTTCAATTCCCTAGAGTACATACTTAGGAGTGGAATTGCTGGATTATGTGTTCACTATATGTTTTAACTGTAATACATTGCGTTTGAATCCATGAACATGGGATATCTATCTGTTTACTTAAGTCTTTAGTTTTCTTTAATGATATTTGACAACTTTAAGTGTATATCTTGCACTTTTTTGGTTAATATTATTCCTACATATTTAAAATGTTTTCATAATTTAATTTTTTTATTTATCATTAGTGCATGGAATACCAGTGATTTGTTAAATATTATTAATGTATCCTGCAACATTGCTATAGTTGTTTATTGGTTTTTTGGTTGATTTTTTTAGGATCTATGTATATGGTCATGTCAACTGTGAAAACGTATCCTTCTTTCTTGACAATCTGGATCCCTTTTTGTCTCCTTTTCCTGCCCAAGTTCCCTGGCTGAGACATCTTGTCCAGTGTCGAATAAAAGTGATAAGAGCATAAATCCCAGTTTTGTTCCTGAACTTAGAGTGGTATCATTCATTTGTTCACCGTTAAGTACCACGTTAGTTGTGGAGTTTTTTTGTAGATAATCTTGAGTTTGTCAGTTTTGACGATGTTCTCAAATAAGCGACTTTTGAGTTTGTTGATTTTGGCTATTTTTCTTCATTGTTTATACTCTGGTTTTTAATTTCCTTCTCTCTGCTTGTATTGATTTTTTTTTTTTTTTTTTGTTCTTCTTTTTCTTGTTTCTTAACGTGGATAGTTAGGTTGTCGATTTATTTGAAGTATTTCTTCTTTTTAAAAATAGAGATTTTATAGCTCACCACTGCTTTAGCTGCTTATAACTTTTGATATGTATTTCAGTACACATTCTTAGCCTTGTCTTGGGATGTAGTTAATTCAGTTGAAAAAAGTTTCACATTTTGTGCTTCACTTTCGAGTAGGTTCGAACAGATCTCAGTCTGTGGCTCATTCTTCTCTGCTGCTGAGATCGACCTTTCTGCAGAGTCTGGCCCTGTGTGAGCACTGGCTTGTGCTATTCCTTCTGACCTTTTCTGCATGTTCCTTCATTACCATTGTGTAGTGCCTTCACATATCAGCTTGGTCAGTAATTAGCTGAGTGCTCCCTGCCTTCCTTCTGCAGATCTTCAGCTCTCTGTGTGTGTAGGTTTCTCCTCTCAGTAATCTGTCCTCTGAGTTCCAGCTGCCTGGTCTTTACATGTTCTCATTTTGTCTCATGTCAGGGACTCTGTTCCTCTCTTGCTGTCTCCCCCCCGCTTTGTTAACCTGTCTGACAATTGTCTCAATCAGATCACTTTCTTAGTCTGATGTCCTATGTCTTAAAAATTGTTATTTCATATATGTTGTTGGTTTTTTAGTTCTACACGGGTAAGGGTAAATCCCTGTCTCTCTATCTTGTAACTTTTGAATCAGTCAGGCATTTGGACTATACATATACATATCACTTCAGTTCAGTTCAGTCGCTCAGTTGTGTCCGACTCCTTGCGACCCCATGAACCGCAGCACGCCAGGCCTCCCTGTCCATCACCAACTCCTGGAGTCTACCCAAACTCATGTCCATTGAGTCAGTGATGCCATCCAACCATCTCGTCCTCTGTCATCCCCATCTCCTCGTGCCTTCAATCTTTCCCAGCATCAGGGTCTTTTCCAATGAGTCAGTTCTTCACATCAGGTGGCCAAAGTATTGGAGTTTCAGCTTCAACATCAGTCCTTCCAATGAACACCCAGGACTGATCTCCTTTAGGATGGACTGGTTGGATCTCCTTGCAGTCCAAGGGACTCTCAAGAGTCTTCTCCAGCACCACACTTCAAAAGCATCAATTTTTCAGCACTCAGCTTTCTTCACAGTCCAACTCTCACATCCATACATGACCACTGGAAAAACCATAGCCTTGATGAGACAGACATTTGTTGGCAGAGTAATGTCTCTGCTGTTTAATATGCTGTCTAGGTAGGTCATAACTTTCCTTCCAAGGAGTAAATGTCTTTTAATTTCATGGCTGCAGTCACCATCTGCAGTGATTTTGGAGCCCCCAAAAATAAAATCAGCCACTGTATCCACTGTTTCCCCATCTATTTACCATGAAGTGATGGGACCAGAGAATGGATGCTTTTTAACTGTGGTGTTGGAGAAGACTCTTGAGAGTCCCTTGGACTGCAAGGAGATCCTACCAGTCCATCCTAAAGGAGATCAGTCCTGGGTGTTCATTGGAAAGACTGATGCTGAAGCTGAAACTCCAATACTTTGGCCACCTCATGCAAAGAGTTGACTCATTGGAAAAGATCCTGATTATGGGGTGGATTGGGGGCAGGAGGAGAAGGGGACAACAGAGGATGAGATGGTTGGATGGCATCACCGACTCGATGGACATGAGTTTGGGTAGACTCCGGGAGTTGGTGATGGACAGGGAGGCCTGGTGTGCTGTGATTCATGGGGTCGCAAAGAGTTGGACATGACTGAGCGACTGAACTGAACTGGTGGGACCAGATGCCATGATCTTAGTTTTCTGAATGTTGAGCTTTAAGCCAACTTTTTCACTCTCCTCTTTCACTTTCATCAACAGCCTCTTTAGTTCTTCTTCACTTTCTACCATAAGGGTGGTGTCATCTGCATATCTGAGGTTATTGATATTTCTCCCAGCAATCTTGATTCCAGCTTGTGCTTCATCCAGCCTGGCATTTCGTGTGATGTACTCTGCATATAAGTTAAATAAGCACGGTGACACTATACAGCCTTGACGTACTCCTTTCCCAATTTGGAGCCAGTCTCTTGTTCCATGTACAGTTCTAACTATTGCTTCTTGACCTGCATACAGATTTCTCAGGAGGCAGGTCAGGCGGTCTGATATTCCCATCTCTTTCGGAATTTTCCATAGTTTATTGTGATCCACACAGTCAAAGCCTTTGGCATAGTCAATAAAGCAGAAGTAGATATTTTTCTGGAACTCTCTTGCGCTTTCGATGATATACATATACATACATTACTCTGTGTGTGTGTGTGTTGTGACTAAAGTTCAGGGATTCGTTACAGGGATTTGGTCTTACACTTCAGTAGGAGCTTTTCATCCAGTCTCTGTAAGGTGTTATCGTTGCATCTGATGTTGGAGCTTGAAATCTACAGGGTCGCCAGTTGAGCTGTGAGATAGGATGTAATTAGGGAGAACAGAGCAAGACGGAGCCCACAAGCATGGGCTGGAGCCCTGAGGACAGATGGAGTCCTCTGAACGCTGTCACTGTCTCTTACCTGGAGGGCCTGGAGAGGGGGTGTGGTGCTTGCTGTAGTAGCTGGTTTCTTCCTCAGTTGCTTATATGTGTACAGTTGGACCAGGAGTCAGGAAAGCCCCTTGATTGTGGAAAGGGGAGTTTGTTGCTGCTTTATGACAATCAGATGATCCTGATGATGAATGACAGTACCTGTGAGCCCCAATTACTCCACTTCCGGCCCGTGTATTCCGCCCCCAGACTCTCTCCTGGTGGTCCCTAATTGGGTACATCTTGGGAGTGGGATTCTCATCAGTGTGGTTTGCCTTGTCCACGTTGTCATGTTGCGGACCCCCAGACTCTTCCCCTTGCCGTCTGTGCACCTGTGTGTGTCGTCTTCATCTGCATTTAATCTCCTACCAAGACAGAAAGAATGCTCTGCCTCTGCCCATCGTGGTGCACAGTCCAGTAGACGGCGAGCACTGGCCCGTCCCCTGAGGAGGACATACAGGCCAGTCCAAGGGGGATATTCATTCTTCTTTCTAATTCACATTTTCTCTTTGCCCTCTGTAACTGAAGTAATGAGTTGTAAAGCTAGCATTTGTTAATATACATTATTTTAGATAAGAGAATTATAAAAGGGAAAGGAAGTAATCCAGAATTTGTTATTATTTCAAAATTTCTGAGTGTTTCTTATTTCAGTTGGTTCCCTTAGTTCATTTTATTATAAATTGTTATAGGAAAATAAGTCACCCAGAACTCTTATTAATCGACACTTGTGCATCTCTTCAGTGCAGCAGTAATTGATGGTGATGATTATTTCCCTGAAGCACTCTGTGTTTTTGATATGCCTGCTGAATCATTAAATAAAGATTAAATTCTGTTCTATAAAATTTTATTATTAAATGCATTCTATTGTGCTCTGATTTTTTGTTTAATTATGTTCCTCAAAAAACATTTAACTATATGTGAACATTGATATAAGACCCAGATTACCCTTATCTATATATATCTTGTGATGGTGTGTTTAATTCAGATGATTGTATCATTTTGAAATCTCAGTTTTGGGCTCTTGTTTATAAATAGCTCAATAAACTTTGGTTTGGATAGCCGTATTAAATTGGTAGGATCAGTTTCAGTTCATTTTCACATAAATCTCAACTTGAATATTCTTGTTTACCAAATAATATTTTGAAAGTAATAAATTTAAAAATTCCCCAGCCCCAAATTACCATTAAGGCATAAGTGCCTTTACTAAGCCTTGGAAATAGCACTTTTGAACAGTTTAGCAGTATACCATGGCAACTCCTCTAATGGAAATTACCAAAGAATATTTCTTATTGAGTGTTAGATCATGTGTGAGGATTTGAAGCGACTGTCTGCTGGTCCCAATGGGCTCAGCATTTTCTGATTTCCTCTCAGACAGGCCTGGAGGAGCTGGTCACCACTCCCTCACTGACGTGGCTGCATTTGATGCTATTGTATTGTCAGTTTACACAAAATATCCTGAAAGAAGTTTGAAGACAAATTACATGTAAAAATAGAAGTCCCCTTTTTGGTGAATTTATTGATTGCTGTTTTATTCCTTAACATAAACACCCTCATGTATTATAGCTCTTACCCATTTAATCAATAAAGACAATATCAGAATTATATGCTTGGATAGGAAGAGACTCTTAATTTATTAGTAGCAATCATTTATTGAGGCTTACTGCACTTCTTGTAGTATCTAGGCACTTTACTATAGGCTTTTGTATATAGTTTATAGAAATATTTCCATTGCTATATTTAATTCCATTATACCTCAATTTTCTATTTGGAAATTGAGGTTAGTAATGCCATATATCTGATAATTCTTGGCAAACATTTGTTACTCTATTTGGCATAAAGTATTCATGCTCCAAAATGGTATATTTTCTTAGTTTTTGTTCCTTACTCCTTGCACAGACTATGACGGGGAAAGTCTTCACGGTCTGGAAGGGGGACCCGGGATTCAGGGTGCCCATTCTCCATAGAAAGCTCCCGTGCTTGCGCTCATGCTGGCGTCCTCCCGCTCCGGCCGTCCTCATCACTGTGAAGCCGGCCGCCAGCTTCCAAGGGCCCGCTGGTCTCCCAGCACACCCGCCTCCCAGCAGCCCAGGGAGAGATGGCGTCCTCGCCCATCACGGCGGGGCTGGCCCCTTCCCCGGGTCTGGTGCCCTCCAGGCCCCAGGCTGCGCTTTCCCCCAGGGCGCCGCGTGTACTGGGATTTCTGTTGACTGCATTAGCAGTCTCCTTTCCCGGGATAACACCTGACAGTAACAGGAGGTCCCCCCTTGTTGAGGAGAGGAGGCAGTGATGGCTCCAGGTGAAGGGCTGCTCTGTGAACTCTTGGGAAGTCTTCTCTCCACCCTTCCTTCCTTCCTTTCTTCCTGTCACACTGTGTCCACTCGAACATGTCTGACTGTTTTTCCTTCCTTTTCTACGTATCCTTTCGTTGGTTATGGCAGGCTTCCTTCTATAGTTTATGACTAATACAGTTGTTTACTAAATTCATTGTATTTTTTTTTTTCCACAATTTAGGTGTCAGTGATTTCACTTTGCTTTACATTTCATTGCTGTGAACTGAATTGAGGTCAAGTCACTGTTAATTTCAGAGCCTAGATTAGAGTGGGTTTTTGACTTTCGATTTTAGTATTGTAAGAATATCTTGCTGATACACCTAGTTGTATAGCAGAAACTAATCAAAGCAACTAAACTCTAATTAAAAAAAAAAAGTTCTGCTTACCTGTGTTGTTTTTTGAACTCAGAAATAAAATAACTTTCATTATGATTTTCTTTACTTATTTTAGCAGGTAACTTTCTAGTTGAAAAAAAAATGCATCAGACACGTGAAATAAGTCCCAATACCTGAATTATAATTTATAGGGTAAGGAACGACAGGATGGCTCAGTGACCAAGTACAGTGTGTGGGCTCTGACCAGACAGCCTGTGCTCAAATCCCGACTCTGCCCTTCCCTAGCTGTGCAGCCTCGGGGAGTTACTTAAAGTATATTTAAAGTGCCTCATGTTTCCCATCCATCAATTAGATTGTTTTAAGGGTTAACTAAATTGGTAGGCTCAGAACAGACGTTTGCAATCTCCCTCTCTACAAACAGGTAGAAAATACAAAACAAAAAAAAATGCCCAAATATGTGATTGCTTTCAGAATGATTAAGAATGTAGTTAATATTTGGAAGTCCTCAGTGTAATATTGGAGAAGGCAATGGCACCCCACCCCAGTACTCTTGCCTGGAAAGTCCCATGGACAGAGGAGCCTAGTAGGCTACAGTCCATGGGGTTGCGACCAGTCAGACACGAGTGACAACTTCACTTTCATGCATTGGAGAAGGAAATGGCAACACACTCCAGTGTTCTTACCTGGAGAATCCCAGAGACAGGGAAGCCTGGTGGGCTGCCATCTATGGGGTCACATAGAGTCGGACATGACTGAAGTGACTTAGCAGCAGCAGCAGCAATGTAATATTATATTGAAGATGATGCTGTGAAAGTGCTGCGCTCAACATGCCAGTAAATTTGGAAAACTGAACAGTGGCCACAGGACTGGAAAAGGTCAGTTTTCATTCCAATCCCAAAGAAAGGCAATGCCAAAGAATGATCAAACTACTGCACAATTGCACTCATCTCACAAAGTAATGCTCAAAATCCTCCAAGCCAGGCTTCAATAGTACGTGAACCGTGAACTTCCAGATGTTCAAGCTGGATTTAGAAAAGGCAGAGGAACCAGAGATCAAATTGCCAATATCTGTTGGACCGTTGAAAGAGCAAGAGAGTTTCAGAAAAATATCTACTTCTGCTTTATTGATTACTCCAAAGCCTTTGATTGTGTGGATCACAACAAACAGTGGAAAATTCTGAAAGAGATGGGAATATCAGACCGCCTGACCTGCCTCCTGAGAAATCTGTATGCAGGTCAAGAAGCAATAGTTAGGACCGTATGTGGAACAAGAGACTGGCTCCAAATTGGGAAAGGAGTACGTCAAGGCTGTATAGTGTCACCGTGCTTATTTAACTTATATGCAGAGTACATCACACGAAATGCCAGGCTGGATGAAGCACAAGCTGGAATCAAGATTGCCGGGAGAAATATCAATAATCTCAGATATGCAGATGACACCACCCTTATGGCAGAAAGCAGAGAAGAACTAAAGAGGCTGTTGATGAAAGTGAAAGAGGAGAGTGAAAAAGTTGGCTTTAAGCTCAACATTCAGAAAACTAAGATCATGGCATCCAGTCCCATCACTTCATGGCAAATTGATGGGGAAACAATGGAAACAGTGACAGACTTTATTTTTTTGGGCCCCCAAATCACTGCAGATGGTGACTGCAGCCATGAAATTTAAAGACACTTGCTCCTTGGAAGAAAAGCTATGACCAACCTAGACAGCATATTGAACAGCATAGATATCACTTTGCCAACAAAAGTCCGTCTAGTTCAAGCTATGGTTTTTCCATGGTCATGTATGGATGTGAGAGTTGGACTATAAAGAAAGCTGCGTGCCGAAGAATTGATGCTTTTGAACTGTGGTGTTGGAGAAGACTCTTGAGAGTCTCTTGGACTGCAAGGAGATCCAACCAGTCCATCCTAAAGGAAATCAGTCCCAAATATTCATTAGAAGGACTGATGGTGAAGCTGAAAAGCTGAAACTCCAACACTTTGGCCACGTGATGTGAAGAACTGATTCCTTGGAAAAGACCCTGATGCTGGGAAAGATTGAAGGCAGGAGGAGAAGGGGACAGCAGAGGATGAGATGGTTGGATGGCATCACCGACTCAATGGACATGAGTTTGGGTAGACTCCGGGAGTTGGTGATTGACAGGGAAGCCTGGCGGGCTGCAGTTCATGGGGTTGGAAAGAGTTGGACACGTCTGAGCAACTGAACTGAATGTAATACTGAGGTCTTTGGGGTTTAATATTTATAGTTCTGATGATACTAACAATTGCAATCGTTGACCAGATAAACTCCAGAAATAAAGGAGTAAGAACCTGCTGACCCGTTGCTCCTGTGTGCCGGAGGCGGTGTGTGAGTGAGTGTATGTGTTTGTGCCGCCGCCTCACAGTTTCTTGGGAACACTGTTTCTGATTGCCGAAACTAATATTTTATAAAATCTAAGAACTCACTGCTGGTTCTTGGGCACAGATGCTTACTTTCAGGAGAGTTGTGACACTTAGAATAAGTTTTTGTTTCTTGTGAATGAACCAAGGTTTTCCAAGTTTTGTTTCTTTATGGGGAATTTCAATAAACATAATAACATTTATTTTCGTGAAGAATCAGAGACATTTAAGAAAATAACAATTATAATGTCAAGTGTTAAAGATTCTTGGTAATTTTAAATTTGAGGATGTTGATAATTTGTTTTTGAAGGGAGTTTCTTTATGTAAAATATAAGGGTAAACACATAAAATTGGAAAGTAGTCAGTTCTGTGTGATGATTATAACCATCAGGACAATAGCATCCTGAGAAATTCTGCCTGAAGATATTTGAGAAACAATGAAAGTCGTACTTGGTCTGGCTTATCAATGACTTGTTAAGAGAGTTTGAGAAATGTAGTTTTTAAGTGTTATTTAATACCTGTTCACTTCTGAATTTTCAAGTAAGCAAATATCATAGAACTGTATATTTTTCCATTATTTTCAAGGTAAATTTTTTGACTGATTTGAATTCATTTGAAGTTCAGGTTTTTCTATGTTCCTGTAAGTTAATGTGCTTGTTTATAGGTAAGGCAAATGGATGAGAAAATTTTTTCCACCAAGTCATGGTTAAACAGCATAATTGGAAGCTACTTGCAAATATATTGACAGTGATATATAATGTATTTCATTCTATGTATTATGTAGATGAAGATTTAGTATTTCATTTAGGTTCTCAAAATATTGTACAGTGAATTTTACATTATCACACTAATAGTAGCATGATCTTGATTTCTGACACTGAGGGTACAATATTTTATTTTATCTTGATTGTGTTTATAATAAAACCAACGTAATTTATCTCAGTTGACTGTTGTTTTAATAATGATCAGCATCTTTATATTTATTTCTGAGCATAATTATACTTGTTAACTGATCGTACGTATTTATTTTTGTCTGACCTGCTTTACAGGTCATTGATTTTTCATTTGTACCCACATTATATGATAAGTATTTTCTTTTTAAATATTATAAGCCATTTTCTAACCTCAGTGAATTAAAAGGAAAATCTGCCCTGTATCAGCTACTTGGTTTTTCCCTTTTAGAGAGCTCCACACTCGTGTGTAACAGTGTTGATTATATTATACCAATCGCATTCGGGAACATCTTTCTTTCTGTACTGTGTCCCCTGTCTTTTTCTTGCTCTCCGTGAGGGTGCACCTTTCACCTGTCACCGGCGTGGGGCGGTGGGACGAGCTCTGCGGGAAGGTCGCGGAGCAGGAGCCCAACTTTGCATCGTCAGCTCCTTTGCCACGGTTTCTTGAAAAAGTCACAGTCACTTATCTTCCGTGAGCTTCAATTCCCTCTTCTCTCAGCTTGAGCCGATAATGCCTCCACCAGTTACTCATTCAGTAATGCGGAGCCATTGAGGAAACATAAAAATGCTGTGTAAAGTGTGAAACATCATTTTGCTTTAAAAAAATTTTCTCATTGTAGAAATACAAAGAGTATAAATAATCTGAAACTAAATCTTATTCAGAGCGAATTTGTCTGATACTTGCTTCTCTTTGTGTATATTTGTATCTGTCTGAATTTAAAAACGTACTTATATCTACATGGGATTACATTGTGTGTATACTTTGTCCTTTTTAAGTCTAACATCTTCTGAGAAATATTCTTATTGATCAGAATATTTAGATCATGCCACTACTATTGCACAAATAGTATTTTTACTTTTTTGTCAGTTTTAATTTTTTTGCCTTAGTTTAAGATTCTTTCCTGAGGGTACATCAAGAAGGTAGGAATAGCTAGTTCAGAATGAAGACTGAAGACTAATATTGTAAAGCTTAAGATTTGGTACTTTATTCAATTCAGAAAGGAAGCATAAAATGTTTATGAGCTGAGCTGTCATATGAATGTACTTTTAGGAAGGTTGTGTGATGGTGGTATATGGAGTGAATTGTAATGTAGAACACCTTGAAGCTACAGCATGTCAATAAAATGGTTTGGTCTAGGGTAACTCTGATTGAGAGAGAGAAACATAGTCTTGAGAGGGAACAGTTGTGGAGAAACAATTGATGACTTACACACATGAGCATGTGATTATTAAATTGGAAAGCTGGCACAGTTGTAGAATTAGGGAAGTCTTGAGCAGCCTTTTAGTGAGGGAAGATCATGACTGAGTGTTGGACATGTTTTAAAGATTTATTGGCAATTCAGACAAGAAAGAATGCCCCTGGGAAAGGTCCTGGGTGGAGATACGTATTTGAGAGTCGTTCACTTAGAGGTTATGCATCAAAGCCCAGGAATTGATTATACCTTTGAAATAAGATGGTGTGTGAGTAGAAGCATCACCCGAAGAGGAGGAACCAGCATCGACAGTAGTGAGAAGCAGGAAGTGTTTGAAAGTGGTTGAGAAGAAAGAGCTCCAGAAGCAAATTACTAGGGTTTGAGACAGCAATAGAAAGTTTTGCTTCTATAGATAAAACGCAGTTTGTTTACAAAAATGTATTTATACACCATTTGAAAATACATTAGAAGGTATTTTAGAATAAGGAAAAGATATGACTGATTGTTACAATGAATGCTCATGTACCAAGTGTGGCCTTGTGTTTGAGATCCTCGGTTTTCTTTTCTGCCCACCATCTAGTCTTTGTGCTTATTGAGAAGGCTTGGACTCAGTGATACCCCAAAACCATCCTCATAGTTAGCATTTAGGTCTTGCTTTCTCAACACCACTCCTTGCAGCAAGAAGCCAAGGCTGATCCAGGTCTCCAGCAGGGAAAGGGTGTGGTGAGCCTGGAACATCTGCTAGAAAAATAAGGAAGAGCCTGAATGCTAAGATGAGTGGTGTCAGAAGGACATAGAAGCCAGCTTCTGGGGGCTTCCATTGACCAATTTTGGGGTGGTATGACAGCTACAGAGCATAGTAATGATAACTGATTATAAAGCATGGCATAATAGTGAAAATCCAACATTCCATTTAAAGTACTCTTCAAAGAAAGCCAGAGAGAACAGGCAAGACAGAGTCAAGGGCAAAATCCTGAAGTTCTTTATGGAAGAATGCCGGCTGATAAGTGTGGAAGGAATGGTAGAAAGAGAAAACTGCTGTTCTGCCGTGCACTTTATAATCACTGAGAAGGGTGAGCCTCGGTAATGAGCGCTTTGGGAGCTGGTTGTTAGGAAGCAGGTGGTTCACAGTGTCAGCTCCTAGAGACCCTCTGCATTCCTCGGCTCATGGTCAAGTCCTTCGTCTTCCCAGTCAGCAGCATAGCATCTCTGTGATCTTGCCCTCATGGTCGTGTCTCTTTCTTAGCTTCTTTCTTCTGTCTACTTCTTCTGAGTCTAAGGACACAGATTACATTGAGTCCACCCAGAGAATACAGGATCATTTTACTATTTTAAAGCCAGCTGTTCAGCAGCCTTAATTCCATTTGTGTACCATGTAACCTAAGAGGTTTCACAAGATTAGGATGTGGACATCTTTCAGAAGCCATTGCTTTGGTGCTGTGAAGTCACTGGGAGAAATGCACGCTTATTGTAGTATTAAAAATCTCTAATTCATCTGTCATTTATACCTATACAATTAAAAATGAAAATTAATGTGTAAAACTGTAGTATAAGAATAATTATTCATTTAAGTTCATTTTCAGAATGGTAATACCTCATTAATCATAAAAAAGATATATCAAGCAAAATGGCAAAAATTTCTGTACTTTTTTTATTTAAATAAAAAATTTTTAACTTATTTTTTTAATTGAAGGATAATTGCTCTACAGAATTTTGCTGTTTTCTGTTAAACCTCAGCATGAAGCAGCCATAGGTATGCATACATCCCCTCCCTCTTGAACCTCCCTCCCGTCTCCCTGCCCATCCCACCCTCTAGGCTGATACAGAGCTCCTGTTTGAGTTTCCTGAGCCAGACAGCAAATTCCTGTTGGCTGTCAGTTTTACATGTGGTGATGTAAGTTCCCATGTGGCTCTCTCATACATCTCACCCTCTGCTCCCCTCTCTCCATGTCCATAAGTCTGTTCTCTATGTCTGTTTCTCCATTGCTGCCCTGCAAATAAATTCTTTGGTACCATCTTTCTAGATTCTAGTTAGTATATGATACTTATCTTTCTCTTTCTGACTTATTTCACTCTGTATAATAGGTTGTAGGTTCATCCACCTCATTAGAACTGACTCAAATGTGATCCTTTTTATGGCTGAGTAATATTCCATTGTGTATATGTTCCACAACTTCTTTATCCATTCGTCTGTCGATGGACATCTAGGTTGCTTCCATGTTCTAGCTATTGTAAATAGTGCTGCAGTGAAGAGTGGGATCAGTTCGGTTCAGTTGCTCAGTCGTGTCCGACTCTTTGCGACCCCATGGACTGCAGCACACCAGGCCTCCCTGTCCCTCACCAACACCTGGAGTTTACTCAGACTCATGTCCATTGAGTCGGTGATGCCATCCAACCATCTCATCCTCTGTCGTCCCCTTCTCCACCCGCCTTCAACCTTTCCCAGCATCAGGGTCTTTTCAGATGAGTCAGTTCTTTGCATCAGGTGGCCAAAGTATTGGAGTTTCAGCTTCAGCATCAGTCCTTCCAGTGAATATTCAGGACTGATTTCCTTTAGGATGGACTGGTTGGATATCCTTGCAGTCCAAGGGACTCTCAAGTGGGATACATGTATCTTTTTCAATTTGGTTTCCTCAGGGTATGTGCCTAGGAGTGGGATTGCTGGGTCGTATGGTGGTTTATTCCATATTGTCTTCCATACAAGTGACATTTGCTTCAAAAGTCAGATCACATTATTGATAATATATTTTTGCACATCTTAAACTTACATGGTCATGGGGGAATGATCATGATCATTCTGCAGTGAATCATCACTTAAGGTATTGTTTATACTTTCTTTTTCAGCCATAAGGAGTTTATTATATAAATTGGCTGCTGCTTATAAATATGTATAAAGTGATGAAAATTAAGTTGACTGGCTTGTATTGATTTTGTACTCAAAGGAAACTAGATTCCTTTGGTTGACCAGTACTGCTGATTTTAAAGCAGAGAGAAATATTTCAAATTCCAAGTGGGGGTGATGAGAATTCTTAGTGTACCTTCATCCTTATTTTAAAATACATGTCTTGTTTCTCCTTGCTTAATTCTGATGTTTTCTTTCTGTTTCTGAGACCTGGCTCTGGGATGCTCCTGTTTGTGTGTGTGTCCTGTTCTCTCCAGTCATGGTTTTGTATTGTATTTGCTTTAATAGATAAGTCAGATCATCTTTCATGACTTACAAGTGAAGAGATTCTGCAATGAGAAAATCTGAGCGACTGAACAAAGAGGTTTTTAATGCATCTCCATACAGTGTAAAAAAAAAAAAGATTTTAAAATTTGAAGTTCAAATAGGAAATTTTTGTACTAAAATGTAGAAATCTGTAGCTAGTATGAGAATGCTACTTTTGTACTTTTCTTTTGACACCAAAAACAATTTCAAATGATGCTACCTCAGGTCATTAGAAATACCTGGAAATCAATCATACTTTAAACAGAACTACTTTTTATTATTTCAAAGTGTTCCTCTAGATTGTCAAGGCACTGCCCAGATGGAGAGCCACAGAGTGTATATTTCTAGCATGACTCTTACCCTTGAACTTCAGACCAGTAGAGTCAGCCTCCTGTTGGAGATCTGTCTGGATGTCCGTGGACTTCCTCGCTGAATAAGTCCCAAACTGATTTTCTCCTTCCAACCAGCTCAGATTTCCCAGGCCCAAATCTCTGATGTTGTCTTTGACTCCTTTCTTGTAGACTCCATGTCCAGCCCCTGTGGAGATTTGGTTGACTCTGGTTGTGAATGTGTGTCTGGGATTTGACCAGATCTCCTCTTTCGGGCTGGTCCTTGGTGCAGATCACCATCGTCTTTGCCTGGGTTTTACTGCAGGAGCCAGTTAGTTCATCCCTCTCTTTCTGCCCGCCCTCTGCCCCATCCCCAGTCTATTCCAAGCAGAGCAGCTGGAGGCCTCTATTGAAATGTGTGTCCTCTGTGGCCCTCCTCTGTCCAGACACTTTCCTTCTCCCCCGAGTGCCAGCCCTGGCTGTATGGCTTGGTGCCCTCACCAGTCCCCTCTGCCCTTCGTCCCTCAGGCTCATGTCCCAGGTTTCTCTGGCCACCGTGTCCTCCGCAGCCTCTGTTTCCTGCTTGGGGGAACACCCAGCTCCCCGATGTTCACTCACACTCCCCAATCTCTCAAAGGTAAAGTGCTGATCCCCTGCTGAGGTTTCAGCCCTTCCTTCTCTATTTTGTTTTTTAATCCCACCCCTTTCACTCTTTAAGATGCTCTGTGTCATAGGTGTTGTTCTTGTCCTCTTTCCCTCACTGGGTTTTACAGTTTCCAAGGCAGGGACTTGTCTTTCTTTGATCACCTACTCACCCCGGTTGCCTAGAGTGTGCCTGCCTGGAGCTGATCTGGTTTAGTACACACATGAGTGTGTGCACGTGTGATGAGCAGGATTGATGCGGGAGCCGGGCGGGCTGAGTGCTGCTTCATTCTAATGAGAAGCCACAGGTTTTAGAAGGAAAGCTCTGTGAAGACATGGCTTTAACTGTCTGATTTTGCCTCCTACATGGAGAACCTGCCAATTGCTGGTACCTAGGAGGGAGAATGAGTGGAAACAGGATGAAAAGTGTCAAGTCATGTGGGTTCATTGGGAGCAAGGTGTTTCAGTTGTATGGTTTTTCTGACTCAGGATTATTTTTGTTTTATTTCTGGTGGTGGTGATTTTGTTCAGTCGCTAAGTTATGTTCGACTCTGCAACCCCATGGACATCAACACACCAGGCCTCCCTGTCCGTCACTATCTCCCGAGTTTGCCCAAGTTCATGTCCATTCAGTTGGTATAACATCCAACCATCTCAACCGTCTCACCCGATACCATTTCTGGTGGTATCTAGATTATAAAATTTCCAGGACAATTATTATATTACAGTATTAATACTCTTATGGTGGCAGTGATGTATAGGCTCCAGTCAGTGCTATCAAATTACTGGCAATATTATCATCCGTGGAGGTAGGTAAGTTCAGTTGGTCCTGTTTGACTTAAACAAACTGTTTTACTGAGGAAGACATTGAGACTTTTACACTAATAGTACTTTGGACCAAATTAAAGGGATTTGCTTAATGTCAGGTTGAGGATGAATGAGTATTTTGCATTTGACTACAGTTGAGCTGTATTTTCGTATAGTAAATTCTTCCCCATAGTAATAAAAACTTATTAGGATATTTACTATTATAGACATTCAGCAGATAATGTCAGAATTTTATAAGAGGAAGCTTTCGTTCTCTATGTAGTTTAGTTTATTCCCCTGTGCAGTGTAATATTTTTGTTTACTTCTTAAACCTGAAGCATTTTAAATAATAAAATCTTTTTCTTTTTAAAACTGCACTGTGGTTTCTAAGCTCAGATCTCTTAAATTATACTTGGCCATATAAATAAGCTGTGCATTGCAACTCTGGGTTCTTAACCTTTGCCCTTTGCTATTAGCTTTATGTTTTTTTAATTATAGGAAAATAGAGGACAGTAGGGAAGTCATGACTTAAATGGACTGTTGTTATTACACTATTCTTTTTTAAGGAAATGAAAAATATTATTTATTTTGTTCAAATCAAGTGAAACAAATATAGAATGTCTTGTTACTGTTACTTTAGTAAGCATTTAATATCACCACAGTTAGATTCTTTATATATAATAATGATTTTTCCATTTTATGGATTCATGGTGTGATAGGTTATTTATAGTTGTAAAGCATGTGTTGTTCATAGTTATTAATGTATAGAAAAGAATAAATATTATTTTTAGTGTATACAAATGTGTTACGTGAATAATAAACTCACATTCATTAAAAAAATACAAACATTATTTTAGCCTCAAAACTGAGGTTCCCTATATTTTATGAAAATAACCAGAAGAGACCAGACAGGAAAAGGAGCATTCACATTTTTAAAAACTGTTTCAGTCTTAGCTTTTGACACCCATTTCTTCCATAAGGCCGTAATACTTTATATGGTCTTGTGTTGCCTGTCTGTGCAAACATGTCCAGATGAATTCAGTGTTTAATGTTAAGAATCTTATAACATGCCAATTTGATTTGTAGCCCTTCATATCATAGAATGCTAATTAAAATCATATTTTTGCATATGTCATGCCTTTCATGTACATATGCAAATAGATTCTGTTGCCTTTCAGCTATTAGTAATTAACTTTATGAAGGACAGCTGTAATACATAATTAACAAAAATGTTTGCAGGCCCTTTTACATTGAAAGTTACAACAGTAAATTTTTATTTTTTCGCTTATTGAGAGAGCTCTTTTAGTTTGATGCCTTGGAATGAGATCTAGGTTGTTTTAAACAATCACACGACATAATTAAATTGTGTTGTACTATATTCAGTAGAAGAATGGTGCTGTATGCACTGGCTGCTGATTCCTGTCCATTTCATATTTATGTCAACAAAATTGAATTAAGTGATCTGATTTGTGTGTAAAATAAGATAGCATGTCGGGTAATACTTTTTGTTTGTTTTAGTTATTGATATCTTCTGGGCACTTAAGTACATTTTTTTTGCATGTGTTGCAGACATGGTAAACATCTATATCATTTTAAAGAACCTCCCTTCAAATCATTACCATCTTCTTAAGGAAGCTTCTTGAAGGCTATTCATTTTCTCTTTTATAGTCCCTTAAATATTTAATAAAGTGACATTTTCTCAAGCTCATTTCATGATTGAAGTGTGGGATCAACTAGGGGGCAGGGTGTGTGATACTGAGGTGTTGGTTTATCTTTCTTACTGACAGTGAAGACAGTGACTGAAGAGCTAAAATCATTGGTTTGGTCCTTGTTCTTATACACAAGTGAGAAAATGACCCAGTGAACTGAAATGCAGTTATTTCTTTTGGTTTTCTGGTATTGCAATATATCTGTCTGTACGCAACTTTCTGCTTAGAAGGCAGTGCCTTTGTAATGTGCATTTTTGTGTTACAACTATATATATTCATAAATATATATGTCGATGTTAATTTTTTTTTAATTTTGCACATATTTCTAGTAGAGACTTATGTTTTAGTTCTATAATAACTTTAATAACTTTTTGTCTTTTTTTTTTAGGGTTGCATTTGTTATGAAGAAACACTTAAATACTCATCTATTAGGGAAACATGGAGTTGGCACACCAAAAGAAAGGTAATTTTCATCCATTTAAAATAATTTGACTATGATAAGTATATTTTCATTTTAGATTTTGTTTAGTGAGGTGACTCCTAGAGTTTTATCCAGTCAGTTCGTCATGTTTTACATGAGTGGTACTCTCGTGTTGAATATCATATATTATGCCATTCTCTCATAAAAATTTCATGTAGCATTTTAATTTTAGAAAATTTGATCTAAACATATTGGAAAATATTTGAAGGATTTGATTTTTTTTATCAATTTGTGGAATGACCTTGAAACAGAAGAGTTAAAGGGAGTCAACCTCTGTGAATGCTTTAGAATGAACTAAAATAAATATGTAAAACCAAACTATTTTCCTTTGAACTTTGTGTATTTTTGTTTTGAGGTTTTAAAATGACATTTTTGAATTCTAACTGTAGAATTAAATATTGCTGATTTGAAAAAGAAATACGTCTTGTGTCATCCTCCAAATAATACTACGGTTGCCATGTCATGAAAAATAACACTACAATTACGATGTCATCAACTGCCAGGTTTCCTTTCTTCTTGCTGCTGTATCATAATTAGCTGCATCACATAGACTTAATTATATTAGGTGAGCTGAAATATAGCAGTGTCAGCTCCCAGGTGAGCCTGGCTACTTCTGAAACTTTAAATCTTTAAACAGTGCAGCGCCTTCAACACTAGTGTGAGCACCCTCACCTGTAAAGCCTGGTAGGTTTCCCACTTTCCCCAGATCCTCAAAGACAGTATGTGAAATTCTGCAGACCCTCCTGTAAACTTTTGTTTTCAATACGGTTGTAAAATGCCAGTCATGATACAGTTTGTTCTGTCACACTGTAGCCTATGGCTTCTTCTGCCATATTTGTAAGTATTTAATGAATTAAGAAAAATTGAAATACTCATCAATATTTTCTATATTCACAAGAAATTTAACTGGACTTTTCTATTGGTAGCATATTGTTTTCTTAAGCATTTTGGTTTGGATATGTCTACTATGTGAGAATATTGGAATGTTATGTATGCCTACTTTCTGCTTTTTGGTTTCTCATACTTTTCTTTGTCACATTATATTTAATTTGAGACAAGATTTATGTGTTGGAGAGATCCTGGATGCCTTATTCTTGAAATCTGAAAAATTTTGTATTATTTAAATTGTAATTTTGGACTTGTCAAAGTTATGTTTTATAAGCACTTAGGAAACAAAACATCTGTAGTTATTGTGTTCTTGTTGCTTTCACTTGCATTATCTCATTAATCACAATACCCTATTGCGGTGGTTTAGTTGCTCAGTCATGTCCGATTCTTTGTGACCCCTTGGACTGTATCCCGATAGGCTCTTCTGTCTGTGGGATTTTCCAGGCAAGAATACTGGAGTGGGTTGCCATTTCCATCTCCAGGGGAACTTCCTGACCCAGGGCTCAAACTGGGGTCTCCTGCATTGCAGGCAGATTCTTTACTGACTGAACCACCATGGAAGCCTATATTACTATATTAGTGGTGCATTATTTTTCTAATGTTACAGAACTAAAGACAGATTGAGGAATATACAATATTTCATAAATAGTTAAGTGTAAGAGTTGTTATTTTTCTGATTCCAATTCTAGTGCTCTTCCTCATGGTGATTATTATATTTCACATTGAAAATCTTTATATACAGGGTACTTAGGGTGTTTTATTCACAAAACAAATTTGAATGAAACATTCGATCTAGATTGCATGATAAAAATAAAATATTTCCCTGCTGTATAACTAGTATATATTTTTAACTCAAATGTATCATTTTGGTTTTTATTTAGGAATTTAAAAAAATTTGAGTATATTTGTTCGTATTGTTTCATATTAATGAAAAATTCATCACCTTGTACATATATTTATCCTACAGGCACCTTAAGAATAGTAGATGCCTTCTATATGTGATCCTGGGCATTTGAAAGTTCCAACTGGACTCTGGTTTTTTCATTTACCTGTGCATTCCAGGATAGCTCTCTGTTACTTGCTTTCATTTCAGTCCCTGATACAAAAAGAAAGGCTAAATAGAGGCAAAAGAAGGACTGCATGTCTTTCTCCCCTCTGAGGTATGATAAGCTTTTTCTCTAATATTTACGTGATTTTTGTCCTAAAATCAGGAGATGAATCTCAAATGGGAAGGCGTTCCTCATCTTCTGTATCATTCCCTCCTAAGTAGTCTGATTGCAGAGTTCCTCTGAGCTCAACATTAGATTGTGTTGTTTTTCCTACTAAAATTTGTGTATTTGAGCAGGCCTCTTGTTTATAGTATCTGCTTATTGATAGGACAGTCCCTCTTCTTGCATGGAGAGGCTGAGTTGGAATGCCAGGGCCTCAGCCACAGCATAATTTCCCAATAGACGTCCATAGCTGGAGAAGACTAAGATGTAAGGAGCAGAATCTAGCCTGATGAATACCAAAGGCCCCTTCCTTCCAGTGCACCTTCCTTACCTCCTTGGAGAGGGAATTGTTGCCTTTTAATAGTCTTAGGAAACAAAGAAACTCCTTATCAGCATGTTCAACTGTCTCTTTGGGCAGAACTATTCTCTCAATTCAGTTAAACATTTTTTCTTACCTATTTAAAACATTAATGCCTTGCTATAGTTTTGCAAGCTTGCTATATTTTAATTTCTCTAGGACAATGTAATCAGTTTATTCTTTTTATGTTTTGAATTTGATTCTCTCCTCTCATGTGTTGCATATTATGGCAAATAGTAATAGAAGTTAGCTAAATAGGCTGTGACAATTAAATTAATAATGCATTTTGTTTGCAAGTATTTAGGCCTTGTGCTTTGACTGATATATGCAAAAATGGTAATTTATTACAAATAAATTCATATTCTTGCACTATAATTTGATGAATTAATAAATTTTGTCAGCGTGACTGTCATTAGCCACAGAAAAATAAATAATTTCAAATACATATTTTTTGACTCCAGGAAACACCTGAGGTAATTGCTTGTATAAGAGCAACTTTTGTATTCCAAAATTTGCATGAACTTATTTTAAGGTAGTATATTACTGTATTTTAGAAGTCCTGTACACTTAAATATAAACAGCTATATACAGCCACATTCAGTTCACATTCCAAAATAATAAGCTGATTAATTTGAGAGTTCATTCTAAAGTATTCCCTATTTTAAATAAGTAATTCTCTTTATAATATAGTAAGCTGGAGTAGCTTTATGACTCTTTGAATTTGCTAATAGTAATCTAGAAAACGAGCTTATCCACAATTATCACAATTGAAACAGCCATAATAAGTATGTCTTATGTGAAAGCCAGGTGCATATTACAATAGAAGGAGATAGCATTTGTAGTTCAGCACTTGGAAATCAGCTGGGCTTTGAATGACTGTGGAGATAGGAGGAGAGGAAACAATTCACTCAGAATTTCTGAGCTGATAAGTGGGTTTTGTGGTGTTCGGGACAATGTCAGAAAATGTCTGCACTGGTAGTGTCTCAGGAAGACTCACGTGCTCCCAAAACCAGCTTTTCCAGTAAAGGATTTTAAACTGGACATGGACATCAGAGACTCTAGGAGCTAAATAATTGTTCTTATTTTTTCAAGTTACTAATGAATATCTAGATTGAAACCTTAATATTTTTTCAATGAAGCAGTTTTTGGAGGAGGCTATGCATATTCTAAGTCTCAGATTGTGCCTAATTTTCAGCCCAGCTGTGGGGTATGTTCAGGCCCCCAGGGCGGGCCCAGGGCTCACCAGTGTTTTTGTTCAGGTGAATGGGTTTCCCTCCTTCAGATGGCTGAGCCATAAAATTTTTCCCCGAGTTCTCCCCATCAGACATTTGGAACTTGTGGTTAGGCATCTTTTAACAGTATCTTTGAGCTTATTGATGATAAAATCTTTTCCCCACACTTTTATATGGACCAGATATTATCTAGTTTGAGTGTGGGATAGACATACTGGCAGCCCTGATACTGGCTCTAATTTGCTATGAACCATTGCTACAGGGTTCTTTGGAGTCTGTCTTGTCTCCTTTATGGAGAACTTTCGTATTTATATGTTAAAATTGTGTAGAAGCATCATCATTGTTTTGTGTCTTTCAGTTTAGAGGGCCTCACCCTTTTTCTTGAAGCATGAAAATATCATCCAAAACCCAAGCATTCCTGGAAAAAGCATATGTACATGTACACGCACAGTTTTTACTGAAATTTTGCCAGTGATAGATACTGTGGGTTGATTAGAAACTTAGGTTACTTTAAAATGAGAGAATACTACCTTTTCTAAAAACTCTGAATTGCATGTATTTAGGTAGACTCAAATTTTTCCTATTAGGAAAGATTCTGTTCATAATGTGAGATGAATTCCTGTTGTTGTCTCGTTATTATCCATTTTAAAGTTTAAAATTTTGCCTTTTGGCGAAGTTGGTATTGGCTTGTGTTTTCTTTTCTTAAAGGATCAGCCGTTTTCCGTACTGTTTATTCCGTGTGAGTTTCTGTAAGGCACCTCTGTTTTCCGTCTTCCCACTGGAACAGGCGGTTTGTTCTCAGGGGCGCGCACCGTGGCCCGCCCCGCGCTGTGTCCTTCTGCTCGTCTGGGAGCCGCGTTCTTTTAGCGCTTGTGGGTCCCGTGTCTGTCGCTCAGGCCTGCTCCCCAGTCACTGCTGTTGATTGGTTTCCCCTCTCAGTGCTCCTCTTAATCAGTGGTTAGTGATTTTTTTTTTTCCTTTAATGAGGCCCAATTTTGGAAAAATTAAGTGTCTATGGGCTCCTCTCTGCTTTAAAAAAATATTTATACAAGAAATAACTCTGTTGAGCCAAAATGGAGGGAAAAAAACCTTTCAGTTCATTCTGTCTTAGATTGCTTGTTTTAACGAGTGGGAGGTTTTTCTATTTGAGTGACTTACTGTTGCTTCTGCGTGAGCCGAGGACACCCTTTCTTCTGCCTTCTTCCATTTCTCCTTCTTGTCATCTGTAGACAGCGTCTAGTGTATAAATAATATCCTGTGATCATTTAATACCATTTTATTTAAGGAAGTTGGATGGAATAGACAGATAACCCTGCTAAATAATTACCTCCATGTGGGAAGATAGATAAAAGTCACATCCTTTACTCAGGGTTGTTATTTTTAGAAAACTTTCTTCTATGTTTTACTGACTTAATCTGACCATTTATAAAGATTCATAAGGAGATGAGTATATATTTTCCACCAAAGTTATCTTGTTAGTACTTGGGTAGTATTTCTAAATTAAATGGGCAATTTAGATATTCTGTGGTTGCCTTATGACAAATGTTTTCTTACTGAAATGGGTACATTCTAATTCCTACTTCATAAATTTTTGAGGTGAACATTAGCAAAAGTAAGCGTCACTGGTGAGACTATTGGGGTTTCAGCTTGTTTCCAACTTACTTTATGGGGGAGGGTTTGGGCCAAGTTGCAGATGTTCTCCTGACTCATCTGTGAGGGGACAGAAAACCCCCTTCTTAACTTGTAACTCCCTTGGGCCCCTCAGTTTCCATGAAGCACTGTGAGCCCTACTCCTGCTTCAGCTGCTTAATCCAAAGCCGTGTGGAGTATCCCAATACTATGTGTTTGTCTGATAGATTAGTTTGCTGTTCTGAATAAATATTCCTTCCACTCATTTCTCGTGACTGGACTCTCAGTGTTGTCCTTCCATCAGAACAGCCGCTTATCTCTCCCATTGTGTCTGCTTTCCTCCTCCAGTAACATTTTGACTGATCTTGTACTTAGTTTTTACGATAATGACAAATCTCAGAATGCTTTGAGAAGTCATGTCTTTATTGTAAAGATCTTGCTCAACATGCTGCTCCTGGACATAGATCGTATCTTCCTAGTGAGATGGTTGGGGGCAGTTTCTTTCAGGTCTCTCTTTCAGGAAAAGGTGTGCCTTTCTGAAACAGCTTGTCATTTTGGTCTTAAGTACTAGCAAATCATGTGTATAATTGAGTTTTCCTCCTTATGTTTACTTCTAGAAAGCTCAGTGCCAAAATTGTAACTCATCTCCAGAAAGTAGGATGGACTTCACGGAATGCATTTTATTTACTACTGTTATTTCTAGTTTCATCTTTTTTTCCCTTATGGGAAATTCCCATTTTATGTGAGTGGTATATTTTAACAACTTCACATAAATCAAAACTCACATAATTCAAGGGAAGTTTTGCAACAGGGATATTTGTGAGGCAGGGTCAGTATTTGTCTGGAAGGACGTGGTCTCCAGCCCTGTGCTCTGGGGCATAGTGTCCAGCGGTGCATAGCCCTGTGATGAGATGTTTTAGAAGTGTATAAAAGTATATAAAAGTGTATAAAAGGCATAAAAGTGAAGCAGTCCTCCCTTCTTTGGCGGGGGAGGACATGCCATGTCTGCTCAGCACACTCTAGGAGCAGGCATTCCTCACAATAACAGACAATCTTGAAGAGTAAAAAGCACCATTTATACCTTTTATAAAAGTGTATACCTTTTGTACACTTTTATAGCAAGCAGGGTTCTTGCTCTCTGCTCTGTCAGAAGTAACCGCTGCTCATAGTATGTCACAGCTGTGCTGATAAAATCCCGTGTCTACTACTCTGAGGGAAATTCTCCTGTTAGTAGGGGAGAAAGCTTAGGTGTTAGAGTATATGTGCTGCAGAAATATAGGACTGTTTTCTACTGTTTCTAAGATTCATTCTTTAGTTTAAGCTAACATTTGATTTCTCTCTGTGTTTTATTCTTGAGCATTGAAATAGACATGAGTATATTATATGAGTCTTGTTCTTCAGAAGATACTGTAGGTTATGCAGTTATCCATAGTATATAAAAAGAAAGGCTACACAGTGATACAAAAGAAGGGTTTAGAAGAGGGAACAATTAATCCTGCCTCAGAGGTGTTCTGGGAGATGCTCATGAAGACATCTGGTTTATTTATTCATTGATTCTCCCAGTCAACACTGACTGCATCTACTACATCTACTGCTGTTGTGTTCCACAGTTGAGCTGGCCTGTTGTGTTTGCAGATCATACACCCTCTGGTCTCATGCCCCTCGATTTGGGGTTGACGGACTGAGGCTAAGGATGTAGGGATAATACACCTGTAAAGGGAAGGGGGAATTTTATCATGTGGGAGGTGCTGGTGAAAACACAGCAGAAGTGCTATTCCTAAGAGTGTCTGGGCGGGCTGTTGCTTTAGGACAGGCTTTAATAAAGGGGCGCCCTCTGAGGGAGGCCCCCCGGTGGGGTGTGTGAGAGCTTGGCTAATCCTGCTCTAGTGTGTCCTGGGGCTGGGGGAAGGGAGTGGGCAGAAAATGAGCAGGTACGATGCCCGCTTAGCACTGTTTAGGAGGGGACCACAGGTGGGAGTATTCCTTCAGGGCGATGATGGGAGGGGCAGTGAGTTGGAATCCAGCGGGGAAGAACCAGGAACGCCGCGCCAGTGTCGTGTCTTACTTCACACAAGGGGAAGCCAGCAAGCTGTTGGCATGGAGTTCAGACCTCAGGGAGGGTTCTCGGGTCACGTCGCAGAGCTGTTTCCTGGACCCTGGCCTGCTTTCCCTGCTCCGCCTACTCCCCTCCGTGCCAGTCGCCTCTCCCTATTCATCCTTCAGAGCTTGCCTGCAAATAAGCCCTGTAGTCATTGGTTTTACAGGCAGACCTTGTTTCCTAGTGTTTTGCAGATATTGCATTTCTTACAAATTAAAGGGTTGTGGCAACCCTGTGGCAAGCAAGTCTATCAGCTCCATTTTCTCCAGTAACATTTGCTTACTTCCGGTTTCTTTGTCAACATCTGGTAATTCTCACAAGATTTTAAACTTTTATTATTACTTTATTTTATGTTGACCTTGGATCAGTGATCTCTGATGCTATTACTATGACATGAAGGCTTAGACCAATGGTTAGTTTTTAGCAGTCAGATATTTTCTAGATATAATGATATTACATACTTAACACAGTATAATGTAGTGTAAGCATAACTTTTATATGCACTGGGGAACCGAAAAATTCATGTAACTCCCTTTCTTGCTTTATCATGGTGGTCAAGAACGAAACCTATGGTATTTCCGAGAAGGGCCTGCATTTTGCTAGACACGGTCTGTTCCCAGCTCTGTAACCTACTTCTCCCTTCCTCTGTGCTTTTGTTCTTCCTGCCCTCATTACACTCCTGCCATGTTTATTTTCTCCTGATTGTCAGTCTAAGTCGTTATTTTATTTCAAGCTTCAGTATGAGGAACATGTCTTCTATGAGTTTCTTCCTTGTTTATTCCATCTCTAAATTGCCTTTATTTTTTCATCATATTCCTATGGAACCTTGCTGAATAAAGAATATATACATACACAGTGACTCAGTGGTAAAGAGCCACTTTGTATGCAGTGCAGGAGATGTGGTTCAATCCCTGGGTCAGGAAGATCCCCTGGAGAAGGAAATGGCAACCTACTCCAGTATTCTTGCCTGGGAAATTCCATGGACAGAGGAGTCTGGTGGGCTACAGTCCATGGGGTAACAGAAAAGTTGGGCAAGACTTACTGATTAAACAACAGCATATATATATATACACACACACACACACACACACACACACACACACATATATATATATATATAATAATATATGTATATAAGAATATATGTATGAACTCCATTTCCCAAAGCAGAAACCTGAAAAACTATAATGATATTGTGTATAATTACGTAATCTAGTACTAGTTCATTGAGTTATTACAGCAGAAATGTATGGTTTAGTAATGATAATCTTTATTAAATGAGGAATGCCTCCTTTTTCATTCCTATATACAAATAAGATAAAATTGAATTCTGTGGAGAAGGTGAGCTATACCTTTTCTAGTATGAATGTTCTAATTGTTTGTTCATCTGTTAGTACATTGTTGTTTAATATGACAAGTTAATTTCTAAGGATTTTTGTGGGGCTACCATTTAATGTAGTAGTTCAGTCAGATCTTGGGTATAAGAATACCTGCTCTTTTAACTCTCTTTGAAGTCAGTGAGTAAGTGATCCCCACTATGATCAATCAAATATGCTAAATGTTCAGAAGGTAGGTGTTTTCCCTTGGCAGGCATCTAGAATATTTTTGGCCATTCTCTTCTTTTATTTCACTTAAATTGCTTTTAGAACACTGGGGCTTATACATCTGGACTCTGACTAAAATATGCCCTAAGCTCTTATCTTTAATTCCCAGTCAGCACCAGAATGAAAGAGAACAAAGGCCTATATGTTCACTGCAGCCTTCAATTATGCTTAATTACCAACTTTCATACAGTTTCATTATACAGTACTGCCTTCTTGTGAGACTTTCTTTATATTCATGATGTCTTGGTAGTTGCTTATAAAAGTCCAAGTTTAAAATTTTTCTGAGGAATTTTCAGGAAACTTACAAGCTTTCTGAAGTAATTTTGGTAAAGTTGGATCAAAGCAATTTGGTGATCCGTTTTAACAGATGAAAAACAAGAAGTTTACATTTCGTTATGCCACACAGCACGGATGGGAGAAATCGAGGGTTTACCCGGTATTCTCCAAGACTTCTCCCCTCAGCCCCGGGCCACTGGAGGATTCCGCTGTGAGCTTCAGACCCAGGGCCTCCCCACCAGTCCTGTGCTGCTGTCTCCCTCGTCCTCAGGGGAAACAGGCAGGCAACCACGTTCTTTATGAGGCAGGTCGGTCTTGTGCTGATGCCAGCGGTCTGCAGAACGACTGCCTTCTGGTTCAGCACGCCCTTCACTCCCTTCAGAACCATCATGATGCCCACTGATACGTTCTAAGATACAAGGTTGAATCGTATGAAACCAACACTTAGGTTAAAAACCATCAAATACTGGCAAACCTAATTCTATTTAGAGCTGGCATGTGATGTTAATATCAAAATCTGCTTTTCAGGGAAGTAATAATTTCCACTGAGTTTTAATGTAACCCTGTTCTTGCTGTTTTTAGGGACAGTGAGTGATTCCCTAGACACAGCCTTATGCAGTATGTGGTAGTGTAGTGTGTGGTAGTGTAGTATCCTAATCAGGAAACTAAATAAAACTAGGAAACCCATCTCATCATACTTTGTTCACTGTTTCCACTCCATGTCCTCTGAAAGCCATGTTGGCACGCCTTCTAGGCCTGGGCCAGCTGTTATTTTCAAAGCCCAGGTTTTGTCTCATTGTGAAATTCCTGCCCTGGATCTCTATTCTATGTAATCTCTTCTTACTCCTAAGAAGACTGATGTACAGTTTAGCACCTTCTGTTTTGTTTCTCTTTATCTTTTTGAAAACAGTGGATTTGTACCCTGGGTCCACGCGGATAATTTCTTGAGGGCTATGGTTCCCAACTGTCCTCCTCTATCTCAGGTTTTCAGAAGGTGATTGACCTTCAGTGAATATTGATAGATTTAAGATATTAAAATTCTCATTGAAATTTTCCTTTTTTAAGGTGGACTTTTTCCTAACTGGTGTAACATGTGATTTATAGTCACATTTTAATAAAAGTATTGCAAAATAGTATATGTAACAGTCTGTGGCCCTGCTTGTTAGTTGCGTCAACCCCAAATGCATTCTTCCCGAGTCACTGTGGATTTATTGTCTTCTCATTTGGGAGGCCCAGGACACATGTTCTCATTCCTCAGGGTTATGGTGACATGGGCATGGATTTATAGTTATACGAGTACCAAAAAAATCATACTATATATAAACACAGCATTTTTTTTTAACATAATAAGTACTTATTTTTAGATAAAAACTTACTAAAGAAATTTTTAGTTGCTGAGGTTTAAACCATACCTCTGTCTCCTTTTTCATGCTCATCTGGTGCAGAAAGGGATTTGGGAAATAGTCGATTCAGCAGAATATATATGAAGTTTTTTAACAATTATACCCAAATTTTCTTTGAAGCTAATTAAAACAATAATTTCCCCTTTCATTCTCACAGTGCACTCTAATATTGAGAATGTTTTTTTTTCTCATTTCATGTTTATAATTAAATAATAAAGGATATGCCATATGTTTTTGGCAACTAGGAAGTGGCAGTCTTACTGCTGGATATCTGGTCTTTAAAATTTTATGCTTTTCTTTTTCTAAAAAATATTGCTGATATGATAATCAGATTTTAAAGATTAAGAAAATTTCTAACAAAAGAATTAACCCAATGCTTATTATTTATTAGTACTCATAGTAGTAGCAATATATGAACATATTCAAAGTTTCAGTGAATTTTTGGATTGTCTCTTTCTGTTAAACAGAAATCAAAAACTTTACATGGAACACTGCTGTGTAAAACCAGTAAAAACCAGATGCTCTGTCTGAGGCTGCCAGGGGGTCCAAAGCCTCCCTCAGTGGTGGGGCACCTTCTCTGTGTCTCAGAGAAGCCGTGGGCGCCTCATTACACTGAAGCGCATCTCTGCACACAGCTTCCTTTGCTGGCGCACTATGCCATTGACGCTCTCGGCTCTTGCGTTTACTGCGTCGCCGCCCCCTGAGTGACGGGACACTGGCGTGCCCGGGTGCGCGGGTCCCAGCCCTGAATTTAGCTGGAATCCGGCCCACCTTCAGGTCTCTGCGCTTGGCTCACCACAGCTGTCTCGTGCCTCTGGAGAAGTGATGGAGACCAAACCAGGTTAATCAAACAGATCAACGTCTGCATCTGATGGAAATAAAAGAAAGAACGAAAAAAATGTCAGTGTAATCACTCTGAGCTAGAGATACACGGTTGGACTGAATTAAAATCTGGAATGTAATGTTCTAGTTCTAATGTTCAGTGGAAAATTCACAGATGTTCATTCTCTTATTGAGTGAGTAAATTTAAATAATGGGGCCACAGATGGACCAGTGATGAGCAGAATTTATTTGGCCCAGTTTTGTGCCCTGAGGTCTGTGTGGTGAGACCCTGGTCTGCCACATTCAAATGACCAACATCATGCTTGATGGGCAACAAAGAGAGTTGGCTTTAGGACCCTCTCTTTGGTTCTGTAGCCAGTACCTGAAGCATCCATTCAGTGAAGGAGGAAAACTTGATAAGAGTCTTGAAGAGATGGTTCTCTTGTTGGTAATGTTATGAATGGAAAGCATCAACAAAATTGTCAATTCTTAGAAAATCACTAGTCTTTCAAAATTCATCTGCAATTACAGTGGGGAACTATTAATTCATGTGGCTCTCAACTCACTTTTTATTATGAGAAAAGTTTGACTTGGAGATTTTAGTGGTACTTTTCCTTGCGTAAGTTCAGGCTGGCAGTGGAGGGGCGCTCTGCTGACCCTGCCTCGGACGAGTGCTTGCTCCCGAGTGAAGCTGTTCTTAGAGAAGGTTGGAACCAACAGCTGTTCCTCTGATGGAGCCACCATCACAAGAGGTGCGTCTCTGGAAGGACCCACCCCTACCTGCTAAGAGGTGTGGTTGGCCCCCAGCAGTGTCTGAGAAAGAAGTTGGGCTGAGCTTCATCCTAGCAAATGGACGCCTTTCATCCCAAGATGAAACCTGCTACTTTCAGTCAGAAATAGCTGCTGCTTAGATGCCCCTTTGTTTAAATGGCTGTGCTCTGCTTTTTGGTTCTTTTTCTCAGTGTCCACCACTGGTTTCGCCTGCCTTTTTGCTCCCTTATCCAGTGACTGAGGTCATGGCAGAACGTGCTGGGACCTTGCAGAGTGCCTCCGCTCCCCGCCTGCAGAGGCCTTCACGGTCTGCACCCTCATCTCATCCTGCTTGTGGAGACAGGCTGTGTGACACCGCAGTGATGTTCTGAAATAGAATGTAGCATTTGTTGAAAGAACTCATAGCTTTGTTCATGATTTTAAGCTATATTTATAGAATCACTGATATTCTAAAGGGGTTACTTAATTTTTTTGAACACGTTACCACCTTTTATGAGGGAAGGTATATTCTACGAGGCTTTCTAAAGGTCTCAGTTCATATGCCTTGCAAATGTCAGCAGCTTACTATATTTAATTTGCCCTAACATCAGGTAGCTTATTGCAGAGTAATGCAGAATTTTGGATTTTAAAGAGAACTTTACATTTCATAGGTATAAAACCAGTTTCAGAGAGACTTGATCTAGACCATCTAGATATTCAAAATTTTGGCAAGTAAAAAGTGGTCTGTGTCTCCAAATTCTGTAGTTTCTCTGCATCCCTCTTTGGGAACAAGGAGCTGTGGTTCCATTGTTCTTTGAGAGAGCTGTGCTCTTTCGAGACTGGTCCTTCATAGTTTTGCATGTAATGCTTAGTATCTTCTCAGCATCTTTAACCATAAAAATTGGTGCTTAAATATGTACAACTTAATGTAGCTATGAAAAATAAATTTTACCCCCTTTTCAGGTGCTTATTGATAAAATATAACACACACATATATAAAATTGGAAAAGTCTGAGTGTATTTGTTTAAATAAAAGAAGTTTATTTTTAGTCTGAACGTATTGGTGCAAAACTTTTACAGTGATGCAGTGTATAGAAAAGATAGACTTTCACTCTTTTCTTCTAATTTTTTTTCTTTCAATGGTGGCGTTAGTAATGCTAGTGTTTGTTGGAATATAAAGTATAAAATAAGATCTTTCTTGAGAATATTACATCGTTAGAAACTACCCAGTGACTCCTTGTCAAGTGAACAAAGATGAAACATTTTTAATCTAGCATGAGGAAATGTGTCAGAGTGCATTTTTGACCATGGGGCTTACTGCAAAATAAACTGATATTTAATATAAATTTGAAGCCAAATGAATTTAGCCATTTGTGGCTTATATCAAGTCATATCACCTAATATTGTCTTCTTGTTCGATAAAACTTTTTAAAAGTTGTATTTAACTCTAGTCAGAAAACTCAATTACCTATAAATGAACATGTTGAAAAACCTTTTTATAGAAGTTACTGCTCATTCATTGATGTCCCAGCACTAGAAAAAATTCCTGTTAGA
>NC_057841.1:8800000-8855000 GCF_910594005.1 Cervus elaphus | reverse complement strand
TGGCCTAATTAATTACTTAAGTGTTAAAGGAAATCGAGCAGTCAAAAAAAAACCAGTGCAATATGTATATATTCACATACACACACACACATACTCATATATGCATATGTATGTTACAGTGAAGGAAAGCACCCTACCGCCAGTCTTTATCGCTTCCTGTTGGGAGCATACATCAACTCAGACCATTTTACATACTGAAATTTTTGACCAGCACCTTAGTTTGTTGCCCGCATAAAATGGAAGCCCAGTGTCACAGTAAATGTTTCTCTGTTGAATATGTTTTTTTTGCTAGATAATTTGACCTCCTTCATCCTTGTCTTACTCTCTTACTGATGAGAAAACTATTGTGTAGTATTTCAGTTTCTGATTTCAGAAACTAAATAATTATTACCGTTATTTGTAACTCAGACATAGCTTGTTAATATTCAAATTCATCATGCCAATATATATATGTAATTCTATTGATGTTTCAAAAAGTCATCCTAAAAATTTTAAGTGTTTTTCCATTCTTAGACATTTTGTTAGGTCTTGTTTTCCTTTGTTCTGTTAGGAAAATAGCTTAGAAGATAAGTAGTTCATATTTTTGTTGATATTCTGAGATAATTCCTGTTTGGGACACTTTGAAATATAATGATAATGGTGTTACATGAATCTTGTCTTGATCATCAATGATTAACTTTTTTAAAGTTGAGTATGCTGAATGATCATTTAGCTGAAAACTGCAAAATATTTAGTTTGTCATAATATTCTTTGGTCAATATATATAAGATTAATTTTATAGATTTCATTTTGTTATCCATGTGCTTACAAAAGCTTTATAAATGTGGGCCATGGAAATGATAGTTTAATTGTATCAGTGATACTCTGAGTCAAAAGAGTGTTCTGTCGAATCATTTGTCAGTGTTTCAAATTGTTATCTTATATTTTCTAAGTGTCTTCAATTATAGCTTGAAAATGAAAGGCAGTTGAATATAAGTACACACCTCTTCAACCTGTAACTAAGATACAATTTATTATTTCCACCAAAATTTCATAGCAGATACACATGAGTGTCTCTTAGTTGGTTTGCTTTTGATGCCAGCGATAGCGGTGCAGTAGATAGAAAGCAAGCATTAGTTTATGGGCTTCTCGTGGACAAGCGTTCTGCCATAGCAGCAGTGAGCACCCTTAACCTCCCCAGTCACCTCTTAAATTAACGCTGCTCCTTGTGGAAATGACAGAATGAGAGTGTGAATTACTTTGTATGAACAATAAACATTCCCAAAGTCTTCGGAGTACACAGGCCCTTCAGAATGGTATATGCACATGACCTTGCTGGAAGAAAATGCTCTTCCTTAGAAATACAGCCGTTCCTTTTCCCTTCTCATTTCATGTCAGAATCACTTCAAAAATCAAAACATTTTATTTTGAAAAGAACTTCTTAATTAAATGACTCATGCTCCCTAAAACATGGAATCCACATGTATAAGGACAAAAATAAAATTGCAGATCACATCTCTCCAAGATGCTACTGTTACCCTGCGCTAATGTCTCTTACTGAGTAGTAGCTTTTCCCACTTCTCCTGGGGGTGTAAATATATGGATAGAATTTTGTATAAATGAAAATCTTAATGATCATAATATTTCACTACTTCCTTTGTTGCATTCATACATGTGGATATTATTCTATGTGATTTTATAAATACAGATTGAATTATAATTTAGTAGTTTTATAATCTGTTGTTAATATGTATCAAGACATTACTATTTAATGGACATTTATTATGTTTCTAAATTTTTACTCTGGTAACAGTGTTATGTGTAAATCTTTTCTCAAGTTAGTAAATTATTTTTCTTGTGTAAACTCTGAAACTGCTCAAGGTATCCATATTTTGTTCTGTCTTGCACCTCATTCTCCCAAAGGGCATGGTTATTATTTTACTGTGTATATTTTAAGGGTGGAGGAGGATGATATTTTTATTTTACATATTTTATGTAACCAAATACAAAATGTGAAATTTTTAAGTAAATTTTGATTTTCTTTGCATTAGATATTTTTATTTTACATATTTTATGTAACCAAATACAAGATGTGAAATTTTTAAGTAAATTTTGATTTTCTTTGCATTAGATCAGTTTTAAAATTGCTCTTACACTCATTTCATCATCCCTTTCATTGATAATGCTTTGATAGGAGATATTGACAAATATTCTAGGTGTTTGAAATATCAAGTAGTGATTATCCAGTGAAAGAAAATAATAATGCTTAATATTTTCATTAGATTTCCTATTTTCACATCTACTGGTTTTAATGTGAACACGTTTTATCAAACTCTTGGTGTTCTAGGAAAGCATTAATAATTACCTTTGTAATTGTCAAAGGTGTAGGATAAATGTGGCAGTCTACATTGTAACACAGTGAGCTGTCAGCCAACTGTGGGTGGAAGTTTTTCCCTTGTCCAGCCTGTAAGAATTCTAAAGTACCTTAAGATATCATGCCGTATAGAATTCAGTAATGACAGATGAGGAATGGAGGTGATAATGCTTTTTTGTCATTGTTGTTAAATAAAACCGAGACCTTTTCTGGCTCTTAGTGGGTGATGGCTAGTGAGGTTGGGGCCCAGCTTTACAAGTCTATAATTCTTAGACAGTTTTGTTATGTGTAAACACAGGCACTCAGTCTTGCAAGTCCCATTTTGCAATGCTTTATCCTGGTCTTTAGCCATCAGACTGATGGAGGCTCCCAAGGGCCCCTGCGTGTGGGGTGGCCTTCCTGGCACTGAGATTGTCCTGGGTCTGCTCGTCCCGACGGCTTTGCCCTTGTTGGGAAGGCTCCCCTTCACCCAGCCCTGTGGTTTGTGACCATACTGCCGCCAGGCTGCTCCCAGGAGGGAGACCTGAACTCCCTGTCAGAGAAGACCTGCTGGAACTTCTTGAGTGTGTCTTTGGGGTTTCTCTGTATTTGGAACCAGGCCTGGTGGAGTTCATTTTGTACTGATAAGGAAGGTTGCACAGTTTTCACATTTTGAGAGAAACTATTTCCCTTATACATATTTACAAATTTTAAATTGATTTTCTGAAATGTTTTATATGGTTTCTCTTACATCTGACTAGATTTTTTTCTGAAATTTTAAGAGGGCAGATTTTTAAGAAATGGTCAGTCTTACCAGAAAGTGTATAAGCTGTTTCTGGTTCCCTATACGAAAAGAAAGTTTGGTGTTTCTACTTGCGTTGTATTTATCTAAGAACCAGGGAAGCTGTGTTGTGTTACCCTGGATCCGGGTGTTAGCAGTGAATGGCAGAGATAATGTGGTTTTTATCAATATTAATACTTACCGGGGCACTGTTTCAAAAAGGTCAGGAATGACGGAGCGAAAAATTTTCTCGAGAATGCTTTATAACGTGTCTTGAAAACATGAAGCAATTTAACCCACTTGATTGTCCTTGGCTGCCGAGGAGAGGCCGCGTCTGGAGGGCTGGGGACCTTGCCAAGAATACAGAGCGGTAGGGCCTCCCCGGCCAGACCCGCGAGGGCTCCTCAGAGCCGCCCTGACCCCCGGCCGGGAGGGGGCTGCGGGCTGACTGAGGCGAGTCACACACGCTGCATTGTCTCCTTTCTTCCTCTGCCGTGGAGGGTACGCCTTTGCACATTTGAGTTACTTGTAAGTCATCACACATTTGTAGACTGGCCTCCTGCTTTTCAGAGAGAAACTGTTCTTTTAATAATTACACACTCAATTTTTATTGAATTGCCATCATCAGTGATTTTTTTTTTGGGGGGGGTCCTCTTAATGTTGTGGGCTTAGACAGTTTTTTGAAAATGACCATCCAGTCACAGTTTCTCTCTGCACACCACGTGACAAACGCATAGCATTACCGGGAAAGCTCATATTAATTACTTTAATTAACACGTGACTTGAGGAGTCTTAGATTAATCAGCACGTGACTCTTGGTTATTTGTACCCTTGTGGGAATTTTTCGCCACCAAATGCAAATACCAGGCTGAAAATATTGCTTTGTTTGTCTGTGGAGAGAATATTCATCGCGGTCGTACTGTACATCCAAGAAAACAGAAAGTAATTAAAATGTTGATTACTCTAGTAAATCTCCAAAATGTCCTATTATTTGTGTTTCGTATGTGCTCACATTTCTGAGAAGTTAGCTTTTGCACAACAACCTACCATGATTATCTGATCTCCTCCGGAAGGTTAGCTGAGTTGTTTCCTATATTACTTAGGAAAAAATTTCTTTTCACAATTGAAAATGTCAGCATCAATTTAAAGTAACACTAAGCATGTGCTTGCTTTCTGAATATTATCCTCCAGCCACCCTGCTGAGGATCTGGCTGTGACAGTTTGATTAGATCATCAATCCTCACTGTTAACAGCACTTTTCCTGAACACCTGGGCTGCCCGGTCACATCTGAACCCAGCTACCGTTGTTTCCATGACCCAACGTGCGCTCACCATAGCAATTTACATTATGTGTGCAAATTAAAAGTTACCTTATCACAACAGTTTACTTTAAAAAATGACCTCGTTTTCCCCCACGTTAAAGTTATGTTACAGGAGTTGCGTCTTTTCTATGATGAAAGACTCTTGTAGACATAGTCACCCGCCATGATGAAGGTGTGTTTTTTTCTTTTTATTTAGGCTCTTTCGATCAGAATCTCTAAAAATGAAAATAATCTCGTCTTTCATCTTCTTGTGCTATTTAGAAATCTGCTTTGATTGCATTTTAAAATTTTGATTACATTTTACTAGATTTAAACCTAAATAAATAATTGAATTTGTCATCTATTGCTGAAAATCTTTCTGCTTTCTGCTCCTAAATTCTCCACTTGAACTGTCACAATGGTCTGATTTATACTTTCCTATTTATAGTCGTAGCAATAGAGATAAATACCCACTTACATTTTCAGTGCAAATTGTTTAGTAGCACACTGCAACATAAACACACTGTTAAATCTAGCATTATCAGATTTTTTGGTACCATAATAATCTTTTGTTTTTCTCACAACTTTTCATTTATATAATGAGGGGAGGAAAATATAAAAAATATCATCATTAAAATTTATAACTTTGGTGTAGAGGCCTGACTTCTATTACTCAAGCAAAGTTTTACTGTGCAGTTAAGTTTAAACAATATTAAATGTTTCTACCTAATATTGGTAGAGACAAAGAAGAGTCAAATATAAATTGTAGCTTCTGTTTTAGCTGGAACTTACTATTGTTTTTTAGTTTTTAGTTGTTTATTATTTTAAGGCACATATGAACTTTGTATAAGCATGTCAGAGCAGTGTGTTGTTTTGGTGAGAAAATCATATCATCTCTCCCTGATTTCTCAACTTTTTAATTCTTTCCTTCTTTCATGTTTAGTGGAAGAGCATGTGGGTGTGTATATTAAAAAGGACTTTTCCTGTTTCTGATACACTACTCTTGTTTTCCCAAAGATGTAAATCTTTTGGAGTCATTAATATTTCTCATCCTTATTTTTAATGGCCTATTACTTCATAGGACATAGGAAACTGTTATTAAATAATACTCAGTATTCAAAAGTAAGATTGTGCTTTGTCGAGCTCGAAGCCACCATGTGTGTGGCTAGGTTTTCTGCAGTGAGTGAGCCGTAGTCTCCTAGAGCCAGGACACACACATCCCAGCTAAGCTGCCTCTCTTCCTTGGACCTCAGATTTTCATTAGCATGGCTAACGTTCAGAACAGGATCTTTGTCATCTCTCAGAAAGTCTGTAACCGTTGTGAACTCCCAGGCATTTGACAGTGGCACAATATGATATGTTGAAAGTTCATTTGCTTCCTAAGCGGTTGACCTAGTTTTAATTCAGTCTTTTCTCTATCCAGCTGTGTGACCTTGTGTACATTACTTTAAATCTTGGTCTCTGTCTATGCATATGTGGGATTCTAGAAAGAAAGTGAGAGCCAGGGTAACAGCACTTGAGTTCCGGTCGTGTCCATAAGTAGCTTTATTTCCTTGGGCAAATCTCTTTGACTCTCTGAGTCTTAGTTTCATTATCTGTAAAGCTGATGTGATAAGATGTAGACTATTGTGAGGATCAAATGAGATAATAAGTGAAAAGCACTGTAAGGGAAATAAAATAGCAACTATGTCATAATGAATAAGACTCTAGCATAGAATTATTAAAATCTAGTACCTGAGTTGTAATCCTAAAACAGCCATCTTATGAACTGATGCAACCTTAACCAAGTCATTTAATTTCTGATACTCAGGTTATTGAACTAAAAATACGGGGAAGGACTCTTTAGAAATTTCCAAAAGGAGTCGAGTAGATGAGGTTCAGTGTGTAAGTGGCATCGCTGGGGTTGATGCAGAGGAGGTGCTTCACACGTGCGTGTCACCTGTACTTGATGTGCGCGTCCATGTAACACGGTTTACTGATGCCCAGCCTGGCTTTAAGTTCTTGGAGCGGAGTGCTGAGCAAGGTAAAGATGCTCTTCTGGTGGAAAGTCAGAAAGTGCGCAAGCCAGTAAACATTTTAGAAAGCTGAGTGCTGTGGCAGGAGTGGCCGGGGCGAGAGGTCTGGGAGTGACAGTCACAGCGGTTAGGATTATAGACTGTTCAGGCAAGGCCATCCCCAAAAAACGTTTTGTAAAAGCGCCCTTGAGAAAATTGTAGACTCACGTGCCACTGTACGCAGATAATGAAACTAAGACTCTTTGTTATTTCTGAGGCACTGTGAGTAGAAACTTGCATGATGAGCAGGAACGTGTCAAAGCGCGTTCTAGGCAGAGGGACTAGGGAGTGCACACTCTGAGGTGTGAGCCCGGGGAACCTTGGGTTTGCTGAGCGGGGTCCCTGTGGCTGGGCCCCGTGCCCCCGGAGGTGCGAGTGCTGAGCACGGCCAGGCCGCGGGCTGATCACATGGGCCTTGGGAAGGTGCGGGGAGGCTTGCTGCACTTGGCGCCGTGGGTGTGCGTGGGGAGGACTTGGGAGAGCGGGCAGCACTCTGCATGGTCACTCTGGTTGCATCACAGGGCGCTGCCCCAGGTCTCCTGGAGTAATTTTTCAAAGATCTCGATACCACCCGCTCCCTCCACCCCCCTGCTGAATCTTAAATTGGACTTTAGCATTGTTTTCATCCTAAGTGTAGAAAGTTGTGCAGGATGTAATTTCTAGTGTATGGTAAAAGTTGACATTGTAAAATATTATTTATGCCGCTTAAAAATACATCCCACAGACTGTTAGTACCGTGGTGATCTGACGCACTCTATCATCCATTTAAAAGATGCATGACGAAGCTCTTCTCCAACCGTCAGAAAATTTGCGTTCGTTCTTCTTCTTGAACTCATAGATCTTTCCCACTTCCCCCAGAGATGTTTTTATGGTTTTTATGTGTGGAAGTATTTTAATGATCATCCCATCATGTGTGTGTGTGTCGGGCTTCCCAGGGGGCTCAGTGGTAAAGAATCTGCCCGCCATTGCAGGAGATGCAGGTTTGATCCCTGGGTCTGTAAGATCCCTTGGAGAAGGAAATGGCAACCCACTCCACTATTGCTTCGGAAATCTCATGGACAGAAGAGCCTGGCGAGTTACAGTCCATGGGGTGGTGAAGAGTCAGACACGACTTAGCAACTGAACAATAGCAACATATGCATGTCCATTTACACGCAGTGAAATAGGGTTAGTTTTTAGAATGTCTGGCCGTTAAGCTCTAAATGTTCATTGGATTATTATTTTAATGTGTATTACTGATACCCAGTTGATTGAAACTACAAAAATTGATAAATTATTAAACATATAAAGTATAATGTCATTGGAATTGCATCTCTTATTGAGATGAAGAGGGTTTTAAAAATTTCAATTCATGTTCCCGTGGATGACTGTTATTGCTTCAACAGAACGAAACACAGTCTGGTGGGAATTAATAGAAAACATAAATGATATTGAGATACTATAACTGTGTGGCTTAGAAAGAAGTTCTAATGATTATTAGGTACATTGTTTATACATTATATATGTTTCTCTATTGTTTATATCATGCCATTGTGTAGGATCAATTATTCTGTTTTAAAAAGTTAATCTAATTCTAATGAGTGCATGGTTGGAATGGATAAGTTTGCAAAAAAGTTTCCGATGAATGGATAGATGTATGCACTTAGCTAAAAGTTACAGAATATTCTTTATGTAAAAATTAATAGTGAAGTTCCTCTACTAGTTTGAATAAATGCTTAACAGAATATATTTGTTGAATTATCTCTGAGAAATGTCTCTTGTACTGATATAATATTGGTCTCCTGGAAGTAAATGTAGAGTCTTCTGTTTATTTCCTCTTTCTTGAAATCACAAAAAGTAAGCACCTGAGCCAGACTGAGGTGTGTGGATGAGAGTGCGCGTTCTCCTGCCTCGTCATGAGGACTTTTTTCTGTGACACATCATCTCCCGGGATGAAGCGAGAGCCGCGGCAGCCCCGCTCTGAAGAGCCCGTGGGTCTCTGCTGCGGTTCTTGCCTTAGTGAGCTGGGGTTCCATTCGTGTCAGTTTCCTACCTGTGCTCTGTTTGCTTTCTCTCCTTAACAAGTGATGTCAGTCATCAATCATAATTCAGGATGATGAGGCAGGATCTCTGGGCAGAAACTAGAGATGCCTCCCACCATCCCGTCAACATGTACCTGCACTTAGAACGTTTGATTTAGGCCAAGGGTCCTGTGTCCCTTTTCACAGAAATATGTACATACAAGGGAAGCCTGTAAGTTCTGCTAGGTTGGTGGTGCCTTGGTTATCAAAAGGGCTTCTTTCTTTTCCTGGTGACCCTTTAGCCCTTGTGAGCACAGTGCAGAAAGGGTGAGAAGGATGCCTTTCGGTGAGAGAAAGGCGGTTGTGATAGGATGTGGTCGGCGATCCCTGGCCTGTGGTTCTGCCTCAGGAGCTTTCCTCGGCAGGTCAGGAAAAGGAAGGAGAATGAAGGGAGCTGGGGGCCAGGAGATGCTGCCTCACGCCATCTGGACTCATCCGCTTCCATGTGCCCTTCGAGCCTGTAGAGATGACTTGTCACAGCATAGAGCATAGACTGGCGAGGGGAGGACATTGAGGGCAGTTAGTTCAGGTGAGAGACAGTGTGGTTTGGACAGCATGGTAGGATTGTCACATTTGGGGTACATTTTGAGAGTGGAACCAATAGCTTTTGCAGGAGGATTGATACGAGATGAAAAAGAAGAATGAAAAATGGAGTGGGTTGCTTCAATGATGATGCTCTTGACTGAGATGCAAGAGACTGGAAGGACCACTCACTGAGAATTTGGTAATCAAGAGTTAGGAGTAGGGTACCATCAGATGTTTCAGTGGAGATGGTGGCTGGCAAGATGTGTTTGTAGTTGTAGAAGAGAAGGCAGACTCCAGGTCTGGAAGGACACTATTAGGAGGGAGAGGCCTGTACCTGTTGTCTAAAGCTGACCCTGGGTGTAATTCCCCAGTGCACACGTGGAGTGGAGAAGAGAGGGAAGGGCACCAAGCCTTTGGAGGTCCACTTGAGGTCAGGAGGCTGGGGGGAGCTGCAGTGGATTCAGGGAGCAGCTTGTAGGGGAAGGATGGAGTGTGGACATCTTAACATTAAGCAGCACAAATACGTGGGGGAAATTAGTATTTGTAACATGAAGACATAGAACTAGGCCTTCAAATTCTTACTGCTCTGAACTGGAGTCTGTTGAACTGGATGGGTTTTGAGATTCCATCATTTCCCCGAGTCCTAGGGTTCTGTAAGGTCAGACCCACCTCTGAAGACATGCCTGGGGCCTTTGTTAAGCAGGGCTTTTCTGGTCATGCTGCTGACATGAGAACTCAGAAGTTCTTCTCTTGTGGCTGGCCTCGGTAATGTCCTCACTATCCACAGGTCATTCTGGAGAACGGGCTAAGGACCCCAGCTGCATTTCCGAGAGTGACTCCTGAGTCGCCTCCACTGTCGCACTGTTCAGTCCACGGAAGTGACCTGGCGGGGATCCTGCTTGATTGCAGTCACTTCCCTTGGGCAGTCCTTTTAGGAGTCTTTTTCCTAAAAAATATGTTTTTATGTGTTTATGGTTCTGAGGTAGATTAAAATATGGAGAGGCTTCTATTCCATGATTTATTCTATTTTTGTATTAATATTTTTAAAAGATTTAATTTCATGGTTGGTATTTTGCACATCATAAACTTTTATAGTTATTCATTTATGAATATGAGCGTTCTGGCATATAGTTTTGTATTTTTTAAGACCTTTGGAGATGTTGATGAAACCGTCATAGTTATTCTCTTGTCTTATATTTTACTTATCAAAGAAGATTTATATTTTTTCTCTGAGTAGTCTCATCAGCTGATATATTGAATTGTCTTCTTAGAATGCATCAGGATTATGCTGTGAAATCCATGTGTGTTTTAAAGCAGAGTATCATTATATAGTTATATCCTGCTCTTAGTCTTAAACTGTTAGCAGCTTGAGAATAAAGCAAATAGTGTGATTAGGTCAAATACCATGTTTGTCTTCATCTCATCCAGTGTATCAGGCAGGTGCAGTTCATAGTTTCATGTTTTTATGAGTCACTTTAGTTTTAATTTTTCACACTGCAAATGACCTGGGGGAGGAGATGGGCTCCGGTCCTCAGCCTGGCCGAGGAGGGCTCGCTGTCTCTGGAATCAAGGTTCATCTAGTTCCGAGGGTCCCGCTGCTTCCCTGCTGTGGCAGGGATCGAGGAGGCTGTCGCCGTGGGGCGTGGCTGCTCCAGTCTTATCCGGAGGTGGAAGCCCATGGTTTTCAGAAAACTTTCTACCAGTTTTGTTAATGATTTGTTACTAAATCTTTAGGATAGTATTGAAAGAATTCTTAATAAATGGAGTGATGCAGTAAAGTGATGCGGGAAGGAGTTTTTTGCATTGGCTGCATGGGCTCCAGCCTTCCCTTTTTACAAGAATGTGTTGTTTCTAGTCATTTTACTGGAAACATGTAAGTAACAGTAAGTAACATTCATACAGGTAACATTAAGAAAAATTCATATAGCAAATATTTTTCTTTACTTTAAATGGCTGTTATTCATTTTAAAAGATCCTAAATTTTGCTTATTTGAACTTTTAAAAACTCGATCAATTTAAATGTAAGGTTTCCAGTGAAGCATAAAGTCATTTGGTTTGCTGAAGAACAATCAGTGAGACTTTTATCCTCGATCACAGTTACCAGTGTCCTGAATGTCATTCTGGATAATTACAAACACAGAAATGAACAAACAAAAAAATATATTTTATTACCAAGCTGGATTTTTAGGGAATACATTTTTAAAAATACCTTTTAAAAATGATGTGATCTGATTGCACAAATAATTCTTACTTATGTAATTTAGTGAAACTTTTAATTTTATGTTTGCATCTTTGTTGAAGAGACTGAAATCTCCCGTCAGTGGTTTATTCTATAGCACTTTTCATGTTCCCTTCACTTAGATATGGTCTGGTCCTCTCGGCGTCCTTGATAGCACACATTTGCAAATTATCCACATTTACTTTGTTTAACAATTTTTCTAACTTTGTATTGTGAAAAAATTTTGAACATACAGATGCGTTAATGGAAAGCACTGTGATTGCTGTTCCCTGACCACTCAGCCCAGCATCTGCAGGACTGTGTCTTATCTGCTTTCATCCCCATCTTCGCTCTCATATCCCCTCCCCATGGGCAGGAAAAAGCCAATTTTATTTAATTTTGGGGGGTTTATCCTTCTCTTGTTTTAAACCCAAGCAAATATGGAATATATTGTATTTTGAGGTTCAAAACCTTAACTAAAATTTTCTTTTTCAAAGTACTAATCAGTTAATAACATTTCATTTCCCATGATCATTAATGTCCTTTATATAAGAGATCTCAGGTATCTCTTGACTTTCTGCTTTTGCATTCCAGTCCCCTATGATGAAAATGACATTTTTTTTTTGGTGTGTGTTCTAGAGGGTCTTGTAGGTCTTCATAGAACCATTTAACTTCATCTTCAATATTAGTGGTTGGGGCATAGACTTGGATTACTGTGATAAATGAATGGTTTGCCTTGGAAACAAACAGAGATCATTCCGTCGTTTTTGAGACTGCAACCAAGTACTGCATTTTGGACTGTACTGTTGACTTTGAGGGCTACTCCATTTCTTCTAAGGGATTCTTGCCCACAGTAGTAGATATATTGGTCATCTGAGTTAAATTCGCCTATTCCTGTCCATTTTAGTTCACTGATTCCTAACATGTTGATGTTCACTCTTGTCACTTCCTGTTTAACCGCTTCCAACTTATCTGGATTCGTGGACCTAACATTCCAGTTTCCTATACAGTATTGTCTTTACAGCATCGGACTTTGTTTCCACCACCAGTCACATCCACAGCTGGGCATCATTTCTGCTTTGGCTCTGTCTCTTTATTCTTTCTGGAGTTATTTCTCCACTCTTCTCCAGTAGCAGATTGGACACCTATCGACCTGGAGTGTTCATCTTTCAGTGTCCCGTCTTTCTGCCTTTTCATGCTGTTCGTGGAGTTCTCAAGGCAAGATTAATAAGTAATTTGGTTAAGTTGAAACAGTCAGATATTGGAATGACGAGTTGAACAAAGTCAGATCAGGCCTAAAGCCTGTTTCTGTCTGTTGTCTCCGGCTGCCCGTGGAATCCTGACTCCAGCCCTCTTCTGCTGCTGCGTCATGTCCATAACCTGTGTCCTGTCACCTGTTTCCACCTCCCTGTAAATTCAGAATATGACTCTAATATTTTAGAGTCTTCTTACTTTACTGTGTTCATAGGTTATTACTGCCACAGCATGAGTCTTGCTTGCTTACTACACAAGGGTGTGCCATGCCCCCTAGTAACATGGAGTGCTTTATATGTTGTTCCCATGCCTCACACTGTGTGCCCAAGTGCCAAATGCATTTACTTCTCCACACAAATCCTTTGGATTTTTTTATGCTCACCGTTATGCATATTCTTGATTGAAAGATGTAGAATGTTCTGGAAGCTATTTTATGAAAGGTCATTCTTAGATTTGTTGCTGTCCTGCTGCCCTGTGGCTTGGTCCACCCAATTAGAGACACCACTTTGCTTCTGCGTAATCATCCTACTGATATATGCATGTTTCTATGGCTGTTGTTGAGTTTGAGTAGGTGTGGGAGCCAACCTCTGACTAAGCCTCCCGTCAGGTTCACTTGGTGGAAGGACTGAGTGGAACTTTCTCCACATCTCACATTTTCATTCTCAGTTCTTTTCTATTGAAAACTTTCTTCTTATTTCCTGATGCTTAGGTTTATTCTTGCCTTTTCTTACTAATTTTAGTGTCCCTAGTCACAAATAACGCATTTAAAAAGTTACTTTTCTGTTAATTCAGAGTCTGTCTTTTTTGCAAAAAGTGATTTTACTAATTCTACTAAACAAAAATTCAGTATACATGAAGACAGGCATTTAAGTGCTTTCTCTAGGTAGTACACTTAGAATAAAATAAATGTTATAGTATTTTTACAGTGTTTGCAGAGCTCAATATGGAAATTATTTTTCCTCATATGACAGGTGTATGATGGTATTTTTAGTTAAAAATGTAGGAATTGTTGTCTTTTCCATGAAATGGAAATAGCATATAGGTAATTCTTTTTTTTCTTTCTAAATTCTATTTCTACAAACAAACGAGTTTGAAATTCTTTCTAAATGGTTATAATTCTTGATCTTGTTACCAATCTTCCGTTTGTTATTTTGCCTCACTTTGTTGGTTTTCTGTTTGGTGGCTTTGATTTATTTAATTCTTGAACTTGATGGTGTACAAGATGAAAAACACTTTATTTGTATGTTTAACTCAATAATGATGTGATCAGATATAGGATTTGTCAGTTAAATTTATATCCATAAAACTCAGTAAGCAGAATATTATTCTAATAAGTATATAATCTAATTGCTGAAAGTATTCTGCATTTTAACATGCAAATATATTAATGGTTTTGACTTCTGGTCAATATTTGTGTCAATAAAGACACAAGCCTATTCTAAAACCGTGGATAAAATTTATGTACCTAGACACTAAGTAAGGAATTGCTTTCTCTAGACCTTTATCCTGTTACATTCCTTTTCCTTTTCACTGTCAAATTTACTAAAGACCTCATTGATTCTCTTAGACGTTTGTGTGCTAAAATCCATCTCTGAATAAAATCTCATCGCTGTTTTATGTTAATTATTTTTAGGGTTGGTTTTTCATTGATCTGAAGGCTTAGTGTGCTCAGACATTCTAGCAAGCACCGCACTCAGTCTGCAGAGTCCGCAGGCCAGCTGATCCAGCACTGGTACAGTTGGTAGTAAGCGCTGTCGCAGGGACCCCCGGGTGTCACCCTCACCCCCTTCAACAATCCGGGTTTCCGATTCTTTATGAGCAAGAGTTGCAGGACTTTGCACCTTTTCTATAGTCTTCCTGTTTTTCATACTGTGTCTGAATGATGACCTGATACAAAACATACTAAATGTTTCTGTATTACTGTTGTTCCTCTTATTTCGATGAAGTTAATGTTCTGAATTCATTTTATCAATATGTCCGACACTTCCTCTAACTTGGTTCTTGGGTTGGCAGTTGTTCGTAAAAATGACATCATTGATCTTTAATGTGCAAAAATACTTGTAATAATATGAGTATAAAGGAGTGACTTTGGTTGTAGTACTGTTTTTGTTAAATACAAATTGCAAATTACATAGTACACTTTTATACCTCACTATGGCATTTACTTATACTTATGTATTAAAATTATTTTAAGACATTCATTTAGTAATATTCATGTTTGAATATTAAATATATATTTTAAGAAAGATTACATACATACACACATTGATTAAGACCTGTGTGCTCAACATACCGTGGTGGTGGGTTGGGGTACATGAAGGTAATGCTGAAAGTAGGAAATACTCCCAAGAAGCTGCAGTGTTGAGCAGGAAGTATTTTAAGGGTGATCATGAAGTGTATTTTACAGTGTATTTGTACAGACCATTTAAAAGCCAATGATAGATTCTAAAGCTCCTCTGAATTTTAAAGATGTAGGATTGTGGGTTACCTGTAGACTCATTGGCAGTATTAATCATATTATGTGTCTTAATTGGGCAGTTTATATATTGGCTCAAAATTTTATTCCCAGTTGTCTTCTTTTATGTTTAAAATGTGTAAGGGCAGTCCTCTGTAAGATGATTATTTCTCAGTGGGTAGATTTGTTACACTCACCCAGCTTGGAAACGTGAGCTGACTCTTGACCTCCACGTACACATGGCGTCCACATCCCACACTTGCAGAGTTTGGTTGGTCACCCGGTGCCCACATCATCTACCTGAGTTGGTCACAGACGTCCAGGTGGTGGACCATGCTGACGATGTGGGGACATATCTGTCCCGTGTGGTTCAGCATGTGCTTCAATGGCTTGAACCTGTGACTGTTTTCTTTGGGTCAGATCCCCCCGACACTTGATTTATTAACATGAATTGCTCTTCAGTTCCCAACATGACTACCTTTCTTTGTTATTTTGGGGCTTCCCTTTTAACTCAGTTGGTAAAGAATCTGCCTGCAGTGCAGGAGACCCCGGTTCAATTCCTGGGTTGGGACGATTCCCTGGAGAAGGGATAGGCCACCCACTCCAGTGTTCTTGGGCTTCCCTTGTGGCTCAGCTGGTAAAGAATCTGCCTGCAATATGGGAGACCTGGGTTCAATCCCTGGGGTGGGAAGATCCCCTGGAGAAGGGAAAGGCTACCCATTCCAGTATTCTGGCCTGGAGAATTCCATGGACTGTATAGTCCATGGTGTCGCGAAGAGTCGGACACTTGATTTATTAACATGAGTTGCTCTTCAGTTCCCAACATGACTCCCTTTCTTTGTTGTTTTAATCTGTATCTCATGTACTTTGTAGTGTTTATTTCTGATGTGCTTCATTTATATATAATATGCCCTCAGTACGTGTTCATCAGTTTGAATTTGAAGTTTTTGCATCTGCATATCGAATGGCTATTTGCAGATCTGTTTTTTAGGTTATCAAAAGAAATTTTTTCACTGTAATACTTCCCTTTCTCTGACTAAAATTAGCTAAACTTCTTTTACACACAGATGTATTTTAATTCAGCAGCTGCCTTCTTACACATTTTTTTAACACGTTTTGTCTAAATCAGAAATCTGAATGCAAAATACAGCACAGAGGAATATCACATGTATTTATGGCCCTCTCTGGAGGACTGAGGAGTAGATAACATTCATTCTTGTGGCTAGTTTCCAACCTTGACAGTCATTATTCAATACATTTCAATAATGTAACTTTAAAACATATTTTTCATTGTATGAAGGCCACTGAACAGGAAAAAAAATACTAAATGTGAGTAAAGACTGAAGCATTTTGGCGTGACTCTTGATAAGTGATAAAGGAAATAATTTCTCTCTCCCTCTCCGTCTCCCTCCTGCCCTTCTGGACCGAGACGTGTCACAGCTGGAGACGCAGCTTGGCTGTGACATGCCTTTCACCTCCCTGAGAGGTGGTGCCACATGTCAACAAATTCTGAAGCCGCGACTGAAGTGACAGAGCACCGTGGCCAGGTCTACAGATTGTGAGCCTCTGTAAACTTCATTATCGAAATAGTAGTGAGTGTGAAATGGAGTAGGCCTGCAAGAAATAGCTGCAGATACTTGTTTTGGGGGAAAAAGTACTCATGCCATGTGTATTCTTGTTTCATCAGGGGTGACTCTCAATTATTCCAAGATACATTTTGCCCTCCCCTACGTTATTTTCATCAGTAAAAATTCTACTTAGAGGAAAGCACCGGTGTCCCTTCTGCGTATCTTCTCACTTTCACAGTATGTTCTGTGGGAGTGATAGGATCCTCCTCGTGGGAGGACGTGGAGTTTAACAGTGGGACTAAGAGGTGCGTGCTCTTCCCCTAATACTCGCAGCACGGGGACGTGGTTGCCCGGGAGAGCATTCCTGTTCGTTCTCTGCCTCTCTCCTTTGTCCATCCATGTTCAGGGACAGTTGGACAGACATGGTTATACCACTAACCTTGCGGCTGATTGGCATCCTTTTCTTCCGTTGTTGTGTTCCTTTGAGCTCTTATGCACCCAGATGCTCCTGTAATCTGACACTGACACGGCCATTGAGCTCTCTGTCTCAGTGAGTTTGACTACACTTGACCCTACTTCATGTAACTGGAGTCCTGTAGCCTTTGCCCTTCTGCGACTGGCTTGTTTCCCTTTGCATAGAATCCCCTAGGTTTATCCATGCTGAAGCATGTGTTGGGATTTCTTTCCATTTTAAGGTCCATTGTATATGTAGACCATGCTTCCTTATTCGTTCATCCATCAATGGAAACTTGATTGGCTTCTACCGTTTGGCCCTTTGAATAATGCCAGTACACTATGGTACATTAGGTTGAATAAGGAATCATTTGAGACCCTCCTCTGAATTCTTTTGGGATATACCCAGGAGTGGACTTGCTGGATCAAATAGTAGTGTTTGGTTTAATTTTTCGATGAAACCTCCATACTGCTTTCCAAAGTTGCTGCTGCTGCATTTTACATTCTCATTTATGGTTCACAAGGTCTCCAGTTCCTTCTTACCCTGGCTGACTGCTGGTATTTCTGGCTTTTTGATAGGAACTCCATCCTAGTGGGTGTGAGGCCCGTTTCGATTACGTCGTCGTCTTTGTGCTCCTGCACTTCTTTGTTGCTCTTTCTCTCAGTGTTTATTAGTTCCTTACACCTAGAACTTAATAGTTTATTTGGTTTTTATTTTCAGTTTTTTAAAATAGTTGGCGAGGAGAATATTGATTTGAAGCCTTGTAATTGTTTATTACTTTAAGGACATTTTGATGACTTCAGGAAATTACCCCTGTGGGTAGCCGAATCATATCTTGAAGAGAACAATTAAGACAGTTCTCCTCCTTTTGACTTTGTTAAAACTTGGTGAATGAAAATGCAGATCAGTGGTTTCATTAAAGTTTTTTTAGAAGCTTTATCTTGAGCATGTAAGATATCACTAAACTTTTTAAAATATTATGGTCTATTAAATTCTAACTTTAGATAAGGACCTTTTCCTATAATTTGTACAGAAGTAAGTCAGCTGTGTGCCAGCATCTGATTTCTTGGGGTAATTTTTCTCCGTTTTCCCCTTCGGGTCCCATGTGGTTAGGGAAGAACACTCAAGGGGCTGGGGTCTGGGGCCTCACAGGTGGGCCTCCTGGAGTCCAGCCACCCCTGGTCCCCAGGTGGATGGGATCTCCCTGAAGACCGGCATCCGCCGGGTCCGCTCCCTGGCTTCCTTCCACTCTGTGAGCGTACTCAGCCTGACCACGGTCATCAGGAGTGTAGACCTGCTCTCTCTTCTGACCTCCCTGCCCCACTCGCCTCCCACCCCTTCAGCGCCTCCTCCGGCAGACGGTGGATGGACTCAGTCATTCCTTTAGCACCGTTTCTCCCAAGCATGTCCTCCCAGTACTTGTGGAGGAGACAGAAAATTACATCATCATTATCGCACATGAGGAAGCCCTTTATGAGGGAAGTACGCTCGGGGTGTTTTGTCAGCTCGTGGCCAGGAAGACATCTGCGTCATCTCAGCGTTGGGCAGGCTCCTGTGTACCTGAGGCCAGCAGTGAGGGGCAGTGACGCAGACTGCCCTCCCGAAGGATGGCATCTCAGGACAGGTGGTCGCCGGCAGGGAGCGTGCTGGAGTTGGTGCCGGGCAAGGCAGCTCTGAAAGCAAGGATCTTGAAGTTCAGCTTCCAGTACAAGAAACCAAAATGAAAGAAAGGGGAAAGAAAAGTGAGTCGATCAACAATGTAGTCATAAAGGGGCTTATTTTCTTATGTGAAAGGCGCTCACAGGGAGGCGGCTTTGGGCACCAGGGCCGCTCCACACGCGCCACAGCCTGGCTCCTCTTCTCTGCCCGCCGCTCCATCTCAGGCTCCATCCCCAGAGACACCTGTGGCCCAGGGTACATGCTGGGGCTTTAGCCGGGATGTCTTAGTTGCAACCGAAAGAGGCAGGAAAGAAGTTGGACGTCTCCATCTATTTCCTCTGCAGTCACCCACTTACCTCGTCAAAACCCAATCCTGATGCTCCATTCTCTGGCAGCTTGGACTGGCTCACTCGTGATCTCTCACCTGGCATCCACCTGCTGACTTCGTGGTACCCTGTGCTCAGGGACCGTCCCTTTGCGTTGGCTTCTGCCGTACTTCTTGCCATTCTCCTTGAGCGTCTCCAGAGGGGGAGCTGATGCTTGCGCTCTGAGCTTCTCTGTGTTGGGTGCTTTCCTTTGAGAACCCTCAGGAAAGGCTACGAGTTCACAGGTGCAGATAGTGAGCGAGGCTCAGAGAGGCAGAGTCCTTTCAGGAACCCATGTCACATAGTGAAACAGATACTCGAACCCACAGCTCTGTGATTTTAGTGTTCAAGCACTTTTCCAGGATGGGTAAGACAGTCAGATTTAATTTGTAGAAGATCTGGCTTGTTTGATTTTGACACTGTCTCTAGCTATAGGTGAGAGGAAAAAATAACCTTACAGAGTATCTAAATCAGGAAGATACTGCCTGTGGGTATAAAATAGGATTTTTATTCAAGGTGATTTCAAATGATGATGAAGTCATTGAAGTAGTGGTATGAAGAAAGGAAGCCCTGGGGAAGCCGTGGAGAATTTCGGATCCTGCAGTTGGTATAGGTTTCACCTAGAGCATCTCCTTCTGAACCCTCATTCACAGTAACTTGTTTCCGCCCTTGAGTGTATGGTCCTTATTTAAAACTTAAGACTTGCTTTATATATATTTATATACACATTATATATATATACATGTTTATATAATACAGAAGAACATGTTATAGTTATATGTATATATGTATAAATATGCACATTTTTATCTATTTATATAAATTATATGTATATATATGTACATATTGTTACACATAAGGACTATATTTTTTTTCCACTGAACTGTCATATATTTCTACAGTAATATTTGAAGATTTGCCATTGTTGTTAACTAGCATTAGAACAGCTATCATTGGGGTTGAGTGGAGAGAAAGTAAGAAAAACTTACAAGGCAGGAGGAGGAGAATGTTTCCTTTAAACTTAGAGCCTGGGGAATAGAAAGCGCCTCAGGCTAACACTTCATGGCTTGTGCACACTGTGTTTAATTTTTATGTAATACAACGTACTGTTCCAAAGCCTGCCTCAGGGAACCCCCTCTTCTGAAGGGTCGCTGGGGAAATGTCCACCATCCGCTGAGGTCACGCTGCCCTGGAGGTGGTCCCTGGGCCTGGAACACCTGCTGGCAGCACCCTGGCGGTTCTCTCTGGTCAAGTGGGTGTTTTAAAGCCATCGGAAGTATGAGGAAGCTAAATAAATTTCATTCTAGGCTTTACATGAAGACCTTCCAGGAGTCAAATGGAACACCTCCGAACAGATTATGGAGCAATGAACCGAAATGCATCGCACTTCTTAGCCAGAGAGGGAACAGCGTCACTGACCTCGGGCAGCTTCCTCGTCCCTCCTTGCCGAGTGGGGGACTGGCAGTGATGCGTGGGGCACCACGCAGGAGCTGAGGACACAGTTAGAAACGAGAAAGACCAGCTTCCTGTTCTTCAGAGAACGAGCCTAAATTCTGACATTGGGGAAGTACCCAATAAATGCTGTTGCTTGGGCATTAAGTCGTGTTCGGCTCTTTGCGACCCCATGGCCTGCAGCCTGCCAGGCTCCTCTGTCCTCCCAACAAATAGGTAAGGAAGTAAAAGGAAAGATTATTTCCATTTAATCCAACAGGTAATGAATGAGACAGTGATGGAGAAGTTATGTCCTGGCCTTTTTTTGAAAAATCTAACCTTTAGTTAGATTCATGTTTTTAACTGAAGTTTCACGACCTTTAGCGCATGTACTTTTCTCTCTGTGTTAGTAGCAGAATACTCGATTCACCCATACGGTGCAGGCGGATCTCCGTACAGACACTAACAGACTCTGGTCCCGGTGCCCCCTCTCAATATGATCGACACTGTCCCCTCTGATTCAGAAACTCTTTTCTAGTTCTATTCTGTTTCTGTTCCTTTGGGCCTTGTGGCGGGCATGACCCAATTATTATCTTAGCTACCTTTTGCCAGGAAAATGGAGTGATTTGGGTGTGAAGAAATCTGTAACTCCTTTGCTTGTTTTGTTTTGTTTTTGGTAACGGTCCACTCCACTGAGCGCCTGTTGGCACAGTTTAGGATGGAGGTCCTCACTGAGGCTCTCCTGTCAGCATAGCCTCCACGTCAGCATTTCTGTCAAAGTCAGGCCAGGCGGGATTGACACTGTCACCATCTGCAGATCTTTGCTTTGCCTCGTCAGGAGGATTTGCTTCATATTATGTAGTACAAACAAAACAACAAATACTCCTGGACAGAGGTTTTCAGACAGACTGGTCCCTTCATTGGCTAGAAGAGGTGCACCCCTCTCTCTCAGGCCAGACTGCAGTTACAGGTGAGAGACGACCAGGAGAGACAGAAAAAACACTCCTCAGCCATTTTCAGATGTTAGGAGTGACACTAGCTTGCTTGGCTCACAGGGCTGATAACAAGCTGCTTTTTTCAGAGACGCTGCCAAGTGTTGACAGTTGACCTGACGGCTCTGGCTTTGATTGGTCTTAGGAGTGAACAGGATTTTCCTGCCTTGTTTTGTTTTAATTGCTGTAGCTCTTAAGCTCCTGACGGTCACTGTGCTGAGGCGGAGGTGGAGGCTTCTGTAGACGTGCAGAGCGTAGAGTGCAGAGCGGGGCCAACCGTGCCTTCTGTGGACCCTGAGCCTTGAGGGCTTCCCCGAGAGGCGTCCCCAGCCTCGTGCTGTGTTCAGCGGTCGGGGGGAAGCAGACATGAATCGTCCCAGCTCCCAGTCCTCTCTCCTCATCCTGATCTGGAAGCAGGAACCAGAAAAGCCCCGATGGGCCGGGGCCGCCCTCGCCCGTGTGTCCGCGGCACTCTTCTGACAGCCTAATCATATTGGGATGAGCGCCGCCCCAGCGCTGGCTCTGGTCTCCAGTCTCATTTCACCGCGCCTCATTGTTGGAGAGAGGACCATTCAGTTCACGCTGGCTCAAGGTCCAGCACTGGCTGCCGTGGCGGTGTGGATGGGAGAGTCCCTGGGTCCCGGCCAGAGGCAGACACCCCCGACTCCTTGTCCCGCTGTGCCTGACCTGAGCAGGGAGGGAGGGGCGGACCCCCAGAGGTCTCTGTTCAGGGGAGGGCGTTCCTGGTGGAAGAAGGTGTTGAGCAAAAGTGTCTTGAACACGGCTGCTGGTGTTTGTGTTTTGAGAAGGGGAAGGAAGGTGTGTCCCGAGGAGGCCTTGGAGAGGTGGGCCTCCCGCCTGAAGACCCTGGTCGGTCACTCCGGTGCTGAGTGCAGTGCCCACCCCACCGCAACTCTGTCAGGGAGCCAGCCTGCCAGGCACAGGTGATTCGAGCACAGACGTGGTGATGTGCTGACCCAGGAAGCAGAGATCACAGCGTGCCCCAGGAGTCCAGGCGCAGCCGGGTTGGCAGCAGGCCTGTGGAGGAGACGGTGGGGAAGAGGGTTGTTCTAGGCTGGGCAGTCTGTGGAAAAAGAGGGGCAGTAAATCAGGAGCAGTGTGTGTTTCGGGAGGCTCGATGGGTCTCCTGTTATATAAAGGGTTCTTCAAGAAGGCTGAAGTGAAGGGAGAGAAAAAACAGGTTACAAACTAGAGGAAGACAGTATTCTTTGAGCATTAAACTGTGAATACTGACAGCCTCCGTGTTGTTCAGCATCTTTACAGGCATAGCACCTCTGGCCTCCCAGGCCCCTCCGCCTTTGTCCATGGGATGCGGAACAGTAGCGCTTTATTTGCCCGTGTAGAACCTGCCCTGCTAAGAGCCGCCTCTGGGAGGCCCCGTTAAGAAAGCTCCTTTCAGCCGTGCTTCCTGCTGTGCTTCTCCTGGCCCTGAGTGGCCCCTGCAGAGTTCCGTGTGCTGCTGGGGTCTGTGCAGCTTCCTCACTGGCCCCACGCTTGACTGTCTTTGTGCAGCTTGTGTTCCGATGATCTCATTTTTCTGTTTCTGTTTTCTTTTTTAATAATTGCCTTCTAACTTAAACTGCAATGTTGAAAGTTCTTTCCGTGAGGTTTATAGCCTAATTGTTTTCACCTATATAGTAAGCTATTCAGAATTGGTTTTTTATTTTAATTCATACACTTTGTTTGATATTGTTGAAGGTTGCTTTGCCTTACTTTGCTTTAGTTATTTTAATTGAAAATGATTGGCATTGAGCCAATCATATTAAGCATATGAGTAGTTTGTTTTTTGGTTTTTTTTTCCATAATGCAATGCAGATACTGAGACTTCTTGCCCAGTAAGCCAGTGACATATTGGGGTATTTGTTTAGTTTAAATTAGATTGTTTCAGATATTTTTGTCTGATTATAAAAGGTGCATCTTAGATGCTATTATTTTAATTTCAACTATTTTAAGTCTTTAATAATTCTTTTTTATTAGTTGGAGGCTAATTACTTTATAATATTGTAGTGGTTTTTGTCATACATTGACATGAATCAGCCATGGATTTACATGTATTCCCCATCCCGATCCCCCCTCCCACCTCCCTCTCCATAATTCTTAATAATTCCTTTTTCAATCTTTATTATTCTATGCTAGTGGTAAAGAACCCGCCTGCCAATGCAGGAGATGTAAGAGACCCAGGTTTTATTCTTGAGACAGATAGATCCTATGGAGAATGAAATGGGAACACACTCCAGTATTCTTGCCTGGAGAATCCCATGGACAGAGGGGCCTGGTGGGCCATGGTTCATAGGGTTGCAAAGAATTGTTCACAACTGAAGCTGTATAGCACGCACCTATTTTTAAGTGTTTGATAATTTCCACATTTCTGTTCCTGGTGCCATTAACTTCACTGTATTGAGTGTATTTTCTGCAAAGATGGACTTGGGAATGATAATAGGTAATCCTTAAATTGTGTGTGTGTGTGTGTGTGTGTGTGTGTGTTTTAAAAGCAGGAAGTTTAAATGTTTGGTGAACTATGTTAAAACTTTTGACTAAAAATAACCAGAGCAATTTATCATAGATGTAACGTATTTATGCTGATAAGTCTTTCTTCTTCTCCTTTGACTTTCGCTTCTCTTCAATTCTCAGCTGTCTGTAAGGCCCCTCAGATAGCCATTCAGCATTTTTGCTTTTCTTTTCCTTGGGGTGGTTTTGATCCCTGCCTCCTGTATAATGTCCCAAACCTCTGTCCATAGTTCATCAGGCACTCTGTCTCTCAGATCTAACCCCTTGAATCTATTTGTCACTTCCACTGTATAATTGTAAGGGATTTGATTTAGGTCATAGTGGTTTTTTCCTACTGTCTTCAATTTCAGTCTGAATTTGGCAATAAGGAATTCATGGTCTGTGCCACAGTCAGCTCCCAGTCTTGTTTTTGCTGACTGTATAGAGCTTCTCCATCTTTGGTTGCAAAGAATATAATCAGTCTGATTTCAGTGTTGACTGTCTGGTGATGTCCATGTGTAGAGTCTTCTCTTGTGTTGTTGGAAGAGGGTGTTTGCTATGACCAGTGTGTTCTCTTGGCAAAACTCTGCTAGCCTGCTCTGCTTCATTCTGTACTCCAAGGCCAAATCTGCCTGTTACTCAAGGTATTTCTTGACTCCCTACTTTTGCATTCCAGTCCCGTATAATGAAAAAGACATCTTTTTTGGGTGTTGGTTCTAGAAGGTCTTGTAGGTCTTCAGAGAACTGTCCAACTTCAGCTTCTTCAGCATTACTGGCTGGGGCATAGACTTGGATTACTGTGATATTGAATAGTTTGCCTTAAAAGTGAGCAGAGATCATTTTGTCATTTTTGAGATTGCATCCAAGTACTGCATTTTGGACTCTTTTGTTGACTATGATGGCTATTCCATTTCTTCTAAGGAATTCTTGCCCACAGTAGTAGATATATTGGCTATCTGAGTTACGTTCACCCATTCCAGTCCATTTTAAATCACTGATTCCTAAAATGTTGGTGTTCACTCTTGCCATCTCCTGTTTGACCACTTTCAATTTGCCTTGATGCATGGACGTAACATTTCAGATTCCTATGCAATGTTGCTCTTTACAGCATCGGACTTTACTTCCATCACCAGTCACATCCACAACTGGGTGTTGTTTTTGCTTTGGCCCTGTCTCTTCATTCTTTCTGGAGTTATTTCTCCACTGATATCCAGTAGCATATTGGGCACCTACCAACCTGGGGAATTCATCTTCCAGTGTCCTATCTTTTTGCCTTTTCATACTCTTCATGGGGGTCTCAAGGCAAGAATACTGAAATGGTTTGCCATTCCCTTCTCCAGTGGATGACGTTTTGTCAGACCTCTCCACTATGACCCTCCCGTCTTGAGTGGCCCTACACAGCATGGCTCATAGTTTCACTGAGTTAGACAAGGCTGTGGTCCATGTGATCAGATTGGTTAGTTTCTTGTTATTGTGGTTTTCACTCTGTCTGCCCTCTGATGGAGAAGGATAAGAGGCTTATGGAAGCTTCCTGATGGGAGCAAAAGGCAAAGGAGAAAAGGAAAGATATACGCATTTGAATGCAGAGTTCCAAAGAATTGCAAGAAGAGATAAGAAAACCTTCCTCAGCAATCAGTGCGAAAAAATAGAGGAAAACAGTAGAATGGGAAAGTCTAGAGATCTCTTCAAGAAAATTAGAGATAGCAAGGGAACATTTCATGCAAAGAAACTGGAAAAGGTCAACCATTTTCATTCCAATCCCAAAGAAAGGCAATGCTAAAGAAGGTTCAAACCACCACACAAATGCACTCATCTCACATGCTAGCAAAGTAATGCTCAAAATTCTCCAAGCCAGGCTTCAACAGTACATGAACCGTGAACTTCCAGATGTTCAAGCTATCTTTAGAAAAACCAGAGGAACCAGAGATCAAAATGCAACATCCACTGGATCATCAAAAAAGCAAGAGGGTTCCAGAAAAACATCTACTTATGCCTTATTGACTATGCCAAAGCCTTGGACTATGTGGATCACAACAAACTGAAAACTTCTTCAAGAGAGGGGAATACCAGACCACCTGACCTGCCTCCTGAGAAATCTGTATGCAGGTCAGGAAGCAACAGTTAGAACTGGACATGGAACAATAGACTTGTTGCAAATTGGGAAAGGAGTACGTCAAGGCTGTATATTGTCACCCTGCTTATTTATTTAACTTGTATGCAGAGTACACCCACACCCCTCCAGATTCCACCTCGTGTCTCTCTGTCTTTCTCAGTTCCTTACGAGGAGCTGGTTGATGCACTTCTGTGGCTGGCCAAGCAAGTGTGAAAGCTGAAGGTGTTGTGTAAATCTCTGCAGAAGAAGCTGCGGCTCCAGCCCACAGACCAGCATCTAGTGTGTGTCCCCCATCTAAGAACGTGTCCCTGCTTGGGACATAGTGATGTGTGAAAAATAACTTGTTGATGAGTAAACATATCAGGCTTATGTGTTTTATAAAATATTTTTATAGTGTTTTCTCTTAATAACCATGTTTTGAGTCCTTGCTGCTTTGTTTTCATTGGAAATTAACCCTTATTAAATAAGGGTTAGTAAATGGTTCTGGCACAGAATCCAAGAATTATATAAATAAAAAAAAGTTACTTCTAAACTTTTTACTATTTTGGATCATCTAAATTTAATTAGTCACATTGATATTACGTGGGCTAAAAATGAAAACTGTATAATTTTCTTCTTAGCATAAATTAGATTCTCTTAATTTTCAACAGACAGAGATATCTTCTCTGAAAAGAAGAATAACAAAGTTATATATTACCCATTTATCTTTACTTTGTTATTTGTTTTTTGAATAATGATTTGAAGTGTTTTGTAGACCATCACAGCCCAGAGAAGGAATTCTGTAGTCCACAGATTCATCAGCATGTAACTATAAGACGTGATCTTATTTATGATATGGCTTATTCACAATCTCTATAAACTCCTACATTGGAGGGAATGAGATTGTGCTGAGAGAATCCCAGAATCTCGCTTTGACTTTTTTTTCTGTTTCCATCGCCCAGTTCTGTGCCAGAACCATTTACTAAATATTTATTGAATTTCTGAATGAATGTTCAGATCTCACCTTAGAGGGTAATAGCAGCTCCTTGAAGGAATATGCCACGCTTTTCTATTTGTGTTTATTTATAATATCTCCATTGGTAGGTACAGGATAGCCTCAGTAAAGCCTGGAGAAAAATTATAATTTCATCTTTTATTAAATATACAGTTTACCTTAAATATTAAATGAAGTTTCAGAAAAAGATTTTCAAAGTATTAAATAGATAGAAATGTCAATTTCAGGAAAATTAAACTTAAAACTATGAAACTGTTCAGTGTGGTCTGTCCTGCTCTCTGGGTTAAAGAGCTGCTGTGGCCTGGCCTTGGTTGACCTCTCGAGTCACGTCTTTGGCTTTCTTCTGCTCGCTGTTGGCGCCAGCGGTGCCAAAGTCCTTCTGTCTCCCCGACTGGGCCGTGCCTTCTCCTGCATCTCAGGTGACTAGATGCTGTTCGCCCTGCCGAGGTGCGCTGTCGCTGAGCTTCTGCAGGTGGACTGCGTGCTCCTCCACGTACTGAGCTCCCTGGGGTTTCAGGTGTGCACGTGTGTCAGAGCCTGTCCCCTCTGTCTTGGAACTGAGTTTCTTCCTGGATTCAGGGCTCAGATGATTTCTTACTCTCATTCATATAACATATGTTCATAGCATTAGTACAGACAGGTATTAACGAGGAATGACTAAGTCATGCATGTATGGTATATGTACGTGTGTATGTGTATGTGTTGTACGTGTGTATAAACACATATGCTGCGGTTATTTGGTGTATGTCCTGTCTGACTCTTTGTGACCCCGTGGACTGTAGTCCGCCAGGCTCCTCAGTCCATGGGATTCTCCAGGCAAGAATACTAGAGTGGGTTGCCATTTCCTTCTCCAGGGGGTTTTCCCAACCCAGGGATTGAACTCACATCTCCTGCATTTGCAGGCAGATTCTGTACCACCAAGCCACCAGGGAAGCCTAGTAAACATATATACATATGTATTAAAGAATGGTAGTGTTTTATAAGAAACATTGAAAACAAAAATCTGACATTTTTTTCAATAATTTTCAACTTATTAAAATATACTTGTGAAAAATTATAGATACACATTCCCGTATTTAGTATCAACAAGATTGGAAACCATCAGGAGGAAAAGGTAAGGAAATGCTTATTTTAGGGTTCTTATTCCTGAGGTGTGTACTCTTAAATATAAGCAGCTCCAGGGGTGAGCCCTGATGCAGTTTTGAAAGTTAGCCAATAAGGGACGTTCAGAGTTGAATTAACCTGTGATGATTTTTCCTAAATAAACTGAAGGGAGAGAAGTCTAAGAGGAGATTAAGGGCACATAGTCACACAACTAATGATTGAGAAGAGAGCTCTGAAAGTGAAATACCAGAAGGAGGAAAAAGCCGAGTGATCCTGATTGATGATTCTGCAGGGAAGCATGTGGCTCAGGCCATCTGCGACCCACATAAAGGGGACAGGCCGCACGGCTGCCTTCAGGGGGCCGGCTCGGAAGGCGACAAGAAGGGCAAAAGAGATCCCGGGAGGATGCGGGGTTTTTACTTAATGTTGGTCAACCTTAAACCATTCCTTAGTACTGAAATTTCCTCACAGCTGGATGGAATTTAAGAGCTGTGAAGGGACAGCCATGCTTACCTCTGGGACCATGTTGTGAATCTGTGTGTTGGTTATTCAGCCAGTAATGCACTGAGAGTCTCTCACTCAAAGTTGTTAGTAAGGAGGTTACTAGAACTTTCTACAGCTTTCAGTTTTGTAAAACATTGTGAAGACCTGATTTTCATTATAAAACACGGGATAAGGGGATACCTTATTTTTTGGCTCACTATAGTAAGGATTATTGATATGGAAAAAAATGTAAAATGAAGACTACGTTGTATTCTCACTTAATTTCTTTTATTTCTTGATCAGCTTTTTTGTTTGATATTTTAAAAGATGAGAAAATTCTACTTCATAATTTTATTATATATCTAAGTCATTTCAGAAACACAAAGAAGCATGGTGAGTCTGGAAGTTTAAGTAAATTCTAAACTATTAGAGTAGATTACTGATGACTCCATAGGTTTTGGCCAGAGACACCTGGGAGACCACAGGTGCTGCATTCTGTTGGGACTGTCCTTTGTGACCATTGTTTGCAAATGGGATTTAAGTTGTCTTGGTGGCAGCACTGCGGACTTTTTTCTCTGGTTTAAGTGGATTAGGATACCCCTCACCCCCAGGGCTAGTAGTCAGTATTTTCAAGGCTTTTGGTTGGTCTTGCTGATATGACCTTTGTGGAGAAGTTCCTTTTTCTGACAAAGTGTGGAAAACTGAGCCCACATGAGGAGTTCTTCAGGTGGTTTGTGCATGGCCGTCTGCAGGATATTTCCATGGCAGGAAGAATGGTGTGTTCAATTTCGTTAACAAGTTACTCAGATCCAGCTCTGAGTCAGTGGTTTCAATGAACACTGTAGCCTCTGCTTCAGTTTTTCTTGTAGGCGCTAGAAGATCAGAAACTGTAACAAAGTAAATAAATATAAACTTGGTAAATATTTTACATTTTTATCTCCAAGTAATAAAACAATGGTCATCAGAAAGGTATCAGCAAGAATTGTTTATACACATAATGACGTAATTTTTCGCTCTCCCATTCCTGAAATGGCAGACTTTGTTTACCAGGAGCGCTACCCCTTTCCAAATTGCATGCAAGTGGGGAGGTCTTGGATTGAATTTAGGAGACCTGATTCATGTTTCTCCTGTGCTGTTTAACAGCTGTGTCCTTGACAAGTTCTCTGTAACATGTGCATGAATGTTCGATGGTCTTCAAAGACTCCAGCACTGTGTCCTCTAGATTGAAAATTCTGTATCACAGGTTTGCCATTAACACACAATTGGATTGGATTCCTACAGTGACACATAAGATAAGCTAGTGCATATACGATAACAATGAAAACACTTTAATTTTTCTGTTCTTGGAGTATTTTATTATGTATTTTTTGGCCCTAAAGAAGATGATCAGTACTTCTCGATTGACTTTAGGCAAATTTCTTTGCTTTTCCACACACAGTGTCCATCTCTAAGTGTTTACTTGGTGAAGCACTGTGGAGATATGTGAGGCCCCATGGGGAAGGCTCTGAGAGTCTACCCAGAGTGAGAGTGTGTGTGTGTTCTTGCCCAGGGGCGGTGGATCGGCTGGAGGGTCTGTGGGGGCAGTGGAGAGTGACGGGGTGGAAGTATGGGCGTGGTTGAGGGGGGCTGTAGGAGTGGTCGGCCTTCTGTGTTAAGACTGCAGCAGAGCAAAGCAGAACAGCAGGGATGTCAGGCTCCTCTGGACTCCCCCTCCCCTGCAAGTCTTCAGCACATCCCTCAGTGATGCTGGGAACCGACTGAGTTGACCAGCCTCCCAACTAGCTGGTCCTGAGGAAGAGATCATGGAGGTGAGATGAAATCTCAGCATGTTTAACATATCTTTTTGGGAAGATGAGTGCTAATTTCCAAAGAGAATAGTAAGAATGAAACCTGTTGTTTGAACAGGCCTATTCATGAACTGTGGAATATTGAAAAGTTGGTTGTATGGCATCTCATCTCCATTTAGTACATATAAGATAAACTAACAATTAAAACATTTTAATTTTTCTGTTCTTAGAATATTTTATTAATGAATATGTATTGTTTGTCCCCAAAGAGGATGATCATTACAGAAGAAAATCTTTCATGGATCAAGTAATGCATTAAAATTAGAGGGAAAAGTATTCACATTCCTGAAATTATACCTGGAGCTGTATAATAGGTATTAGATGAAGTGAGTTGTTCCTTCAATAGTGTCTCTTTGGTTGGAAGTCAGAGAATTTTTTTAGTGAATTTTTAAGTGAACACCACAAATATCTAGTAATTTTGCTTCTTTTACTTAAAGGAACAAATCTATTTGTGCTTTATAATATCTTAATAAAAACTTATCAAGATGTGTTTATTTTAAACTTTTAATCTCATCTTTCGTGAAGAGATCTCACGGTTACCCAGTTTCCCTCTTCCTTTGGTGTGTTTCTTCCATAGTTCTCTAGAGTCCCTTCTTCTGGAACCATAGTACGTCACTCTTACACTGATGCTCACCATGCCATTTTAACCCTCGCTTCTCTGTTTTCTGTCCAAGCATGTCACCCTTTCCCCCTCTCTTATCCTACATGCCAATATTCCACTGCTTGTACCCTACCCTAGGATAGATGAACCTAATACTGGGGTCTAATGTATGAACTTAGTGACAATTTTGGCTTTGTTAAATGTAGAAATTTGACTGAGCCTATATCTTTATTATTTATACATTATTCCTTGGTTTCTATCCAAACATATGTAGACTGATACATTCAGTTCCTTGAGGTTTTTGCTGGAGGGCCATTCTGCTGGGAGGGGCTTCTGTGAGCACCCGGAGTAGCCCCACCACCAGGCCGTCCTGCACGCAGGGTCTGTGAGGCTCTGTAGGCCCCGTCAGGCTGCCTGCCTGTTGCTGTAGGCCTTATTTAAACTACAGGTCATCGACACATTTTTTAACAAACAGAAAGTATGTATTATAATAAAAGTGTTAACCTGATACAAAAATTAATTATACTTTTTTGTAACTGAGCCTGACAATTGGAGATATGTCCTAAATGGCTCCATGCTTATATGTTAAACTTCTTATATGTATTGAATTGAGATATTTCACATCATCACTGAACATAGAGGAGTGAGGCCCACCTGAGTGTGACCGGATCGCAAGGGCGCCAGGCTCTGCGCGAGGTGTGGTGCGCGGCAATCGGTCCTGGTGACCAAGATTAATGAAACTCAGATGGGTTTTAATTAGTGCAGCTGCAGTCATCAATTATCTGCTGAACACAAATATTGTTATATTTGGGAAATTCTTGATTTATTTTATTCCACTGGCCAGCAGATTTAGATGAATGAGTTCTCATCATAAACATTCTGAGAAAAATTGCCAGAGGCCACAGTTTATTATTTAGGACACAATCAGCAAGAGTGAACAATACAGAACAGAACGTTGAGAAGTGCTCTCCACATTAATTTGGAAATTTTGCTGAAATGTATGGCTTGTACAGGTTGTCAGAAACATCAGGGCATCCTCAACAAAATTCAGAGCAGTCTATCAAGAAGGGAGTATGCAACTGTCTTACACAGCCCAGGAGATGGTCCCTGGTGGTTGTCAGTGCGCACGCGCTGCGGACAGGCGCCAGCCACGTCGCCCTCCACGGGGCACCTGCCAACATGGGCCAGGCGGCCGGCCACCCCCGTGCCAGAGGACAGGAGCGGCCAGCGCTCCTGAGAGTGGAGACATCTGTGTTCATCCACGAACATGCACTCACGCTTCTTTGTGCTGGGCTTTATTAATGTTTTAGGGTAACTCACTAGTGGCTCAGTGGTAAAGAATCTACCTGCAATGCAGGAGACACAGGTTCAGTCCCGCATCAGGAAGATCCCCTGGAGAAGGAAATGGCCTGGGAAATCCCATGGACACGGGAGGCTGGAGAGCTACAGTCCGTAGTGTTGCAAAGACTTGGACGTGACTGAAGTGACTGAGCGCACATGCACATGTGACATTTTTAGCCTTGGATTAAGCAGGTACAAGGAAGAGCTGTATAACTTTTGAATGAAGGGAATATATTATGTGGCTGTTTTTTACATTGGCAATGAGATGCATAAACAAAGATACTTTTAATATTTGTAAGTTAAATCTTGAGTTATTAGAATGAAAAATATTTTTAAAATGCATGTAAATTTCGTATATTGAGTATAGTAGTAGTACTTCTGAACATTTTTTTCCATCAGACTTTGTAATTTTATTTTTTGAAATCTGTAATTTAGTGAGACTGCCTAATACAAAGTTTCAAAATAATCAGTAAACATCAACCATTGCTTCACTATTTAACTTGTTCACAGTATGAAATCTCTGTCACGTTCTTATTCAAAAGAGTAGGACCAAGAAGGAAGTATATCTGGTTTACATACTTGTCTAAATTACGGAGTATAATGTAGCCAGGATAGCTATTCTAAAAATGTCATATGAGTCACAACCAAGGCCTTATAACAAATCCATTGCAAGTAATTTTTAAGTCTTATGACATGGTGTTCAGTTTGTGTTAGGACCTGAAATATATTCATTGACAGGTATCTTATATTCTGAATCTTATTTTATGTACAAGACTTCTGTTTCATCTGTTACAATTTTGTGGCCAACTGATGGGTTAGTCAAATTTCTTAATATCACAATGTAACCTGAATTATGTTTACTTAAGGGAGTAAAAAGGTGTGGCCCCTTTCCAAGTGTAGACGTGTTGGCCGGTGTTTGTTTCTGCAGGGGAGACTCACTTTTGCCCTGAGGGAAGTAGGAGACCTCAGAAGCTTGCACTGTTTGTATACTAGATTAACGTGACTGTGCTCAGAGCTGAGTTGTGCGAGGGTGCACAGTAATGCTCCTGGCTCATTAGCTGTTGTCTTTGTATGTGGCCTTCATGTTTTATAGAGTAAATCATAGAAAGCTTTCTGTTTTCCAATTAACAGATGGAGGAGCTTTTGTTCATTGAACCAAGGTTCTTGAGAGGAGATTTTATTTCTTATTCATTAAATTATATGTGGTTCTTAGATTTTTACCAACAAGAAACAGGTTCTCTGAATGGATATGTCCACTTGACCCAAGAAGTCTTGAGAAATGGGTCAGAGTTGTCTTCTTAACATAATTTGACTTTGCTATAGATTTTTATTGTTTTCTTTTTCATAAGTTTTAAAGAACCAGTGGACCGCTGATCTTAACATTAGACATTAAGGGTAACGTATCTCCTTCATTTCTAAGAATATGAAACCCTTCTTTTTCTCTTTAGTTCTGAAAACCACATGCCCGTTTGCATATATGGTGTCAGAAATCAGGAATGGTGATAGACGCCGCCACTCCTGTGGCCTCCGTATGGTGTGGGACTCTGAGCACACACTTTTCCTTTCTCTGGAGGTGACTGCTGTCCTGACTCTTGTTAATCATATTGAACATAGAATGTCTCTGTATTAACAGTTTATAGAAATATTCCTTCTTAGATTTTTAAAATTCTAAATTTCTAAGAATTTTAAAATTCTAAAATTCAATATTATTTTCTAGTCTGTAGAAGACCTAACTATATGTTTTAAAAAAAACTATTGTATGTCTATCTTAGAAGCTTACTTTGTATATTTAAATATGCTTGTGAAGTATCCAATTACCTATAGGTTTTTTCCCTAAGCATTTTTGTTGCTCTATTCTGTAGAATAGGATACATTATATGGGAACTTTTATTCCAGTAGAACATTATTAATTTGAAAATATGTAACTTTATCATGCCAAAAATATCCATCTATGTAGCTGCTTATTGCTAACTCCTAATAATAAAATAAGATGCATGTTTAAAAAGTTTTTTGAAAATACAGGTAGCATAGTTTAAACATGAATAATCAGAGAAGCTTTAGTCTTTTGAATATATCATATTTGATTTTTTGAACAATTTTGTTTCTTTGTTTTATATTCCAAAAAGCCATAATGGTAATATTACCATTGCTTTTAGGATTTTATAAATTTGGACATAATTTATAAGAATAACAATATGAATAAAATTTGCTGATATTTAATATGTGTAAATTACCATAGTTTTGCAGTTTTAATCTTTGGGGATTATATGATCGTACCATAAGTTTCTCACAAGTTGTGATGGATTTTGTAAAAATATCAAATATTTTCCAGCATAATGGTGTTCCATATAATGAATGTAACCTAGTGTAAGTTAGCAGTGTTTATTTGAAGCTTCTCTTCTTTCTCTTGAGGGTGGCTGCAAGCTGGGAGGTGGGAGCACATAAGAACAGGAGGCGATTTGGGGATGGAAGTTAGGCTTTGCGTTTCTGCTTTCTCCCATCCAGTTCAGCTGATACACACCTCACCCTGAACTGCCGTATTATCACTTTGTCACCGGCTGTGACAACACCCCTAACAATAAGAGTCTTTCTTTTTTGTTTATAACACTTAAATGTCTTGGCGATTAGAACTTTTCCCTTTCTTCTCTGAATAAAATTGTTTTGTGCTGACTTTTTTTATTCCAGCGAGGAGAAAGAAATAAAAGCAACCCTATTTCCTATTACAAATTATCATAAATATTGGAGATGCAGATTTTTCTTAGATCATTAGCATATCATGCTGCGACCCATACCAGAATGTACCATTAACAAAGCCGCCTTCATGTAATTAATGTAAATAATATGGAACTACAGCTTGAGTTACCCAGTCAGCCTTGGCGAAAAGCATTTGTCATAACGCATCATCTAAGGAGCCCGGCCTCAATTCAAATTAAACTTCATGGGTTTGCCCCTTTATTTTTTCCTCTCATGCTATAAATTTCTGTGAAACATTTATGACTATAAATTTCATTGAAACACCTATATAGGAGAAGAAAGCAATCCAGTAAGCTGAAATTAAAATTTTATTATTTACTGTGCTTCTGCTGGTGAGGGCAATTAGTATCTTCATAAAGTCGGAGATGGAGATGCAGGAAATGCAGCAGCGGGCCTGCTCCTTCCCTGAGAAGCGCTTTCTGCCCTCTGCAGCTGCCAGCGCAGCTAAAGTATGGTTTCTGTCTGCCGTGTGCTCCTGTTGCCCTCTGACTCCAAAACACAGAGGAGCACTGTAAATTTTTCATGAAGAGGTTTCAGTCTGTAAAACAGCAAACAGGAATAATGTTTTAAATGCAATCATTGTCAAGTTTGAACAATGTAATTTATCAAGAGAGCAGTTTGTACTATATAATAAGTTTCATATATTAATACAATTTTTCATCTGATGTCAGCCTTCTGATTTATGAATAGCCCATGATCTAAGGTGATCATTGAATTATAATTCAAGTAATAAGAGGCCAGGGACAAGACGCTGGAACTGCTCCCCTGCATTAGCTTGCATGCCACCAAGCCAATTTACTAAACAACCGTGGGCTAAATGATACAGTTTTTCTAATTCAAAGAAGGCACTCGTTAATTAGATAAAGGCTAAAGCTCTCATTATTTTTAAATGATTTAAGAACGAGTAAAGATCTTACAGCTTATACTGCAGCTCTAATAGTTCTCTGCTTACTGCCTTGTAATAAGAGTATTAAAGACAGATGGGCCAGGCCGATTTAAACCAATTACGGCATTTCTTGTACACCAGTAGCAATGACTGTTCACAGGCACATCAGATGCTAATATTCGACACGTTTCAGATGGCTGAAACACCACTGATTAATGTGATTTATGAATAAGTTGTTTCCTTCTGCTAATTTTTAGGGAATAATCACACTTCCGGACTATATTTAGTAGTTCTTGAGGCTTATTTCATATTCCTCAGTGACACTTACAGGTGTTTTGTAGATATTTAACTTTCTTATTTACCTACGTAAATAAAAAAATAAACTTTTTTTCAGTTCTGTTTATTGAGCCACTGTTAGGTGCTAGGCGGGCCCTGATGGCATCACTGCTCATTGGGTGAGTTTCCTTTTAATTATCTTGATTCCTGCGATAAGAAGTTAATAACAAAATCTAGAGAGAAATCAAAGATTGTCAGTCATTAGTTAAAAAGAAAATAGACCGCATGTGACATTCTCACGTCCTTGTAAGGCTGTAAATTTGCTTTGCAGTCAGTGTCTCGTTTTGGAATTATAGAAAAAATTAAGAATTGATACAGGCTTTTGTTTTGTGAAAATTAATGAACTGCTGAGTTCTTGAGTGCACTGTGTTTGTGCTTTTGCTGATTGATTATGTTTGCTAGTATTTCATGTTGGCGGCTGGTTCATCGTATGGCCGCTGCTCTCCAGCCGTTAGTGTCCTCGGACGCGTGTTGCTTGTGGGCTGCTGGCTTTCCCCTCCCTTTCTCTCTGCATCCCTCCATGCCTCTCATCTTCCTGTCCTTCATTCCGGAAGTGATGAAAAACATCCACTTTGTATCACCCACTTGTCCATAAATGTTTTCCACTGCTTACTCACAATGTAGATGTCCCATGATGCCTTAAATATCTTTAGCTTTGCTTTTTTTTCTTTCCTTTTTAATCTCCTCTCATTTATAGTTTCCCATTTTTGTTATTAACAGTGGTGAGCTTCAAATGTAGCTAATTTTATTTGTAGAAACATTGCCTTGTGTAGCAAAGGTGGCCATACTGCCTACCCTGGAAGAGTAGCTCTCCGTTGGTTTTGCAGTGTAGTTTGAGCTCGGCAGTCCCTCTGTATATGTGTTTCACTTCAATTGATACAGCCTTTGAGAGACTGGCATTATTAGTATATGTTGTTTCTTACTTTCAGGTCTATGTGGGGACAGTCACAACCAGCTGCTCTGAAATCTTACAAATAGCATTGTGCTAGTTCTTTTTAGCCTTCTTTAATCTCCTTTCATTTTTCTTTTTTCATCCCAATTTTAAAATAGTTATTTCAGAATTGTTGGGCATATGATTGCGCTGAAAAATACAGTAGATAACTATGTACATATAAAGGAAAATTGCATACACAAGAGATTCAAATTGTTCTATGTTTCTCCTTTGTTGCCCCATTTTTTCATCTTAAAAAAAAAAATTTCCTCATCTGAGCAGCAACAAGATATGTTATTAATGGACCCTGAGTTGAACAAGTTATTTGTTATAGTAACTTTTGACCTGTTTAATAAGTACTCACGCTGTGTAGCGGAGTTTTTATTGTACTCTGCAGTGTACAGTTATGAAGTGTGGTACATAATAAAATAAAAGCAATAATGTTGATATTTCTGAGGGATCCATCAGAGCTGACCTGCAGCAACATATTTCATCTGGTTTGTCTGGGTATGAATGTTTGAAAGTTATGGCTGAAATTACTAGAGACAATATTGTGTTTATGACTTCTGATTATTTACCGTTGTAAGGAACCTCACCCTTTGTGATTCCCAAAACTATTTCTGTGACAGTTCATTAGTGTTGGTGTCAAGAAACAGATGAAAAAGACAAAATACACTTAGTATTAGGCAATAAGACGTTTTAAGCTAAATGTCGGTATATAATGTGTAAGAGTGTAAAAAGCTCATGTGGAACCATTCTGGAAGGAAAGAGTATACATTTTTGTAGTTTTAGGTAGGCTTTTTTTTATGTGTGTCTTGTTCAGGTCCACACTTCATGAAATAATGTGGCTTGAGATGGTTTTTTTTAGGAGGCAAACAAAACAAAACACAAATATTAAGGAGGAAGTACCTCTTTTAACTGGAAAAGTATAGGATAGGTTTCACAGGTAATCGTCCTGAAAATGAGAGCTGTTTAATATTGGAAAAGATGGCCATTTGAATCTAAAAATACATTTATCTGTAAAAAGATAAATTGCTGCCTTGAAATATAATTTGTGTTTGCTTGTCCCTCTTCCTTATCAGATTGTACGTACCTTGAGGATGGAGGCCTGGGTCCTATTGATCTCTGTTGTTTCCAGAACCCAGGATGGGATCTGGCCCATAGCGGATGTTTAAGAGACATTTAACAGTGGAGATATTAATACTTGAATTTTTCTCCTTGTAACAGCTCCCATATAGTGTGAGACCAAGGGAGAAAATTAAGAAACACCTGGTTTCCTGACAATAAAATTAAGATACTCAGTACCACCTTTCAAATGAGTACTGCCTCACTTTTTCCTTATTGAAAGGAATTCATCCATTTTGATCAGACAGCTCACTTTTGAACGGAAAACTCATAGCTTTATATTTTGAAGAAATATGTAATTATTAATAGTCAGTGTTTAACTCAGGGTAGTTTGTAAGTGAGCGTCTAGTAGGCTGTAGGACCTTGGTGATACCACTACTATTTTTATGGCTGCTGCTGCTGGGTATTAACAGTATTGCTTAGCAGAACAAAGTGCAGAACCTCATAGCATCTGTACAGACACCGTCTGCTCATAAATATTTTTGACTACCATTTTTGTTGCTGTCAAAGTAAGTTTTAAGCCATATTTTCACTCATCAACATTCCCTAAAGTGTTGATTGATAAGTTTTCTTTTGAGTATTGTGATGGGGATAGGAAAGGTGTTAACTAGTTGTCAGTTACTTTTTAAATATTGCATTGAGCTTAGTGCTGTGGTTTCATATGGCCATTCTGAGAACTGTTTGATGTTGTAATACCTTGCTAGAATGATTTTCAAAAATTCATTAAAAAATATGAAACTGTAAAATAAAAGTGGGTAATTTTTTTGTGTGATCATGCCTCATATTTATAAATAAAGCCATTAGCTCTAAAGAAGTCATGATATGCTTCTGACTTATTTCAGTGGTAATACTGTGGACCCACACACACACGTAAGTGTGTTGACATGATTCACCCTTCAATACATGCCTCAGGAGCAGTCATCAAAAGTATTGGGTTGGCCAAAAGTTTTCAAATTGTCTTTTCCCTCTCTGTCGCGTCCACTACATTTTATATGACCCGGAAGCAGGCGGTGAGAAAACCTGATTGGACCTCCAAGAAGTACTCTGATGTTCATCAGCCTCACGTGCAAGACAGAAAAGCTGATAGTCCAAAATTGCTCTTTAAACTAAGACAGACTGTCAGTCTTCAGGAATGGTGGGGAATGGCCTATTTATGTAATCAGATACTAACCCTGGGAGGGAGCTGTCAGGCACATGCTTGTTGTGTAAGCAGCAGGCAAACTGTGCTTTATCTGACAGACACTGTGTAAATCTGTCCATGCAAAAACCCAAATGTTTAGTTTGCTCCTAGTCACTGTAATAATCTGCTTATTTTCGTCTGCTTGAGCAATGACATCACTCAGCAGAATGTGCTGCAGACGTAAGTCCCAGATAAGGCTGCGTTAGTGTCAGTCATTCATTCCTTGATTGGCAAGAAGATAAATAGGAATTTACTAGAGGTTTGCTTTCAGCTAAAAGAATAGGCAACGTGTCCTGGACAGGAATAACTTTATTTAGCGTGGTTATTTTACATCTTGAGGAAATGGACAGCATGCATCATGTCTAATTATAGTTTCTAGGAATAAGCAGCCGACCGTATCAATAACTATTGAATAGCTGTGTCCACAGGGAATCTGGTTTGTTAAGATGCTTTACTTTACTTACTATATATATATGTATTTATTTCATTGACTTTGATATGTGTTATATTCAGCACCCTTTACCTTTGCATTTTAGCAACACCTTTTTATTATTTTATTTGCTGAGTGTGAATAGTAATGACTTTATAAATGTATTTAAGAATCTGTAAATTCTAGAGGAAAAATGGAACTTTTTACATCTGAATTTTTTTCTTTTTTTAAAATTCACTTTTAATTGAAGGATAGTTATTTTATAATATTGTGTTGGTTTCTGCCATAAATAAATCAGTTTTGTATAAATAAATAAAACCACAGAGTAACTTCAAAAAATCTGAATTTATGAGTTGACACTCAGAGAGTTAGAAATGAATTCAGTGTTTTCATGTATTTGTTCAGGGAAAATAGTGTGCCTTCCCATAATGTCTATATTATAGCAAGTGTTAAATGTGAGTAGCATTTTCCTTGATATTCACTCATTGGCTAAACAAAGACACTAGGCATTTTCTTTAAAAGTTTTGTGAGATTATTCAGCCTCTTCAAATAGTCATTCAAATCTTAGTTTGATTTTAGCAAATAAATGGTTTCTCTTCTAATTGTAAATGATTGGGGACAGTCTTGGTTGCTTTCAACAAAGAGGACACCTCAGTCCTGGACCACAGTCTTATGGTCAGAACCTTCGTAGGACGCACTTCTGAACTCCTGCCTGGGACGCGAGCAGCAGTTGGGGTGTATGGCTGAGTGTAGCAGCAGCAACTTGGGCGCCCCCAGCTAGACGCTCTGCTGTCCTGGTGTCTACATGTGTCTGAGAGTGGCCAAAGGTTTTCCTACGAATTTTGACACCAGCAGTGGGAGGAAAATGAGAAGTATACAAAAGCAGACCTGCCTGACACCCTGATCCCAGCCCTGAGGGCCAAGTACATAACTGCACTCTCCTCTGTGTACTGCAAAGCTGTGGTCGTTTTGGTTTGATTTGATTGCCCAGGAACCAGAGTTCATGTATTTAGGCTTTCGTTAGTTCGTGATAGTAGCTTCACATAATTACACTCAGATTGGTTTTTAACAGTTGTCAAAGTCAAATAAATAACCCTTACTTCAAGAGTTTGATAGTTGAATTCTTCACTTCTGCCTTTTTATGTCTTTTCCTCAGTCACCAACTCTGTCCACAATGTTAATCCCTGGTCAGGTTTATGTAAACTCAGGTACAAGTTAAAATTCCTTCAGCGGTCTTGTATTTCTCATTTGTTATTCCCCAGAGAAAATTTTCCTGATGATCTTTTACCCAGGCTTTTATTTATAGTGCTTTTTCTTCTGTCTCTCTGTTCTCTATTGCATACTCTTTTGAAGAATAGTAGGTACCAGTAATCAATATAATTGATTATTTTGCTTTTATAATAATTGATTATAATTGCTTATTATGAACAATGTTCTCTATATTTGGAAATGGATGCACAGTCTCTGGATGGTCCATAACATGGTTTGTAAACATGAGGACAAGTGTCTTTCCCATCTTTGAGTAGCTTTCCTTTAGTTCTTAGCTCATAGGCACGTTTGTGTGAATATCACTTACATTCCCATGGAATGCTTTATCTCTGTCTTCTGCTTATCTATGGTGTCTCTTTATATTCCTGTTTTATTGTTAGGTTTTCATTCTTGGTCTCTCAGTTTTCGTCAAGAACTTTCCATTCAGTCACTGACCACCTGCTCTGTATAAAGCATTGTGTGTGTGCTCAGTCATATAGTCATTTCCAACTCTTTGCAACCCCATGGACTGTACCTGCCGGGCTCCTCTGTCCCTGGAATTTCCCAGGCAAGAACACTGGAGTGGGTTGCCATTTCCTACTCCAGAGAATCTTCCCAGCCCAAGGGTCGAACCTGTGTTTCCTGCATTGGCAGGTGGATTCTTTACCACTGAGCCACCTGGGAAGCCCAGTCTTCTCGAGTCTTCTACTGTTATTACTATCTTTCCTTCTCCTACTTGTATTTCTGGGTTTGTATTACTATAAAGCACCGTTTTTTAGACTGTTACTTTCTGTTGTTTTTCTGTCTTTGACAAATTAAAGAATAGAGAGCTCAAGCCTCTGTCTTCTGGAAGCCAGGCCTTTTTGTTCAGTGGGCAGTTACCTAGCATGTAGACTGCCCCTAGCCCCACAGATGGGAAGCCAGGGCCTTTCAGGACAGAGAATCAGCCGTGACGGCTGGTTGGGCGCAGCTGGATACATGCCACTGACTCTCAGCCTCAGAACCTAGTTCCTAACCTGGAGGGGACGGCCTTTGGTAGCACCACTTCATAACTTTGGGAACACATCCTTAGGACCTCACTCAGCAGATGATTGAAATTAGAATTACAGGGTTTTGTTGTTGGGACATATTTTGGCAGTATTTTCTTTGAACTCCACTGCACCTGACTGGAGAAGGCATTGGCACCCCACTCCAGTACTCTTGCCTGGAAAATCCCATGGATGGAGGAGCCTGGTGAGCTGTGGTCCATGGGGTCGCTAAGAGTCGGACACGACTGAGCAACTTCACTTTCACTTTGCACTTTCATGCATAGGGGAAGGAAATGGCAAGCCACTCCAGTGTTCTTGCCTGGAGAATCGCAGGGACGGGGGAGCCTGGTGGGCTGCCGTCTGTGGGGTCGCACAGAGTCGGACATGACTGAAGCGACTTAGCAGCAGCAGCAGCACCCGACATGTGCAGAAATTCAGGCGTAGAGAACAGCCAAGGCATTGACGTCTCAGCCACGTTGATGTCAGTGTGGCTATTTGTTTCACCGCGGTGGCGTGGTTTCCTGCAGGCAGCTTTGTTTGCAGTTTTAAACATGTCATTGGGAATGTCATTTATCAGAATACTTCTTGCCATATGTTGAGCCTTCAGTAAAATTTAGTTCTAGAAGATTATTAAATTTTATAAATGTTTCTTAATACATCATTTCCTGCCCTTATCACTGTGAAAGAGATCAAGAAGCTGAAAATCTAATGTCCCTGGATCGTTTGGAGTTTTAGGGAATGTAGGTAAATGGAAGTGGTAAGCAATTCAAAAGTGCATATGGGTGAGGTGGTACGGAGTCAACTTTTGAGTGGCAAATAAGCCACAACAGGATCAGGGCGCTTGTGTAACAGAGAAGTAAATCAAAGAGTTAGCATAGGTCTTTACTGAGAACTGGCTTGACAGCCTCAAAAATGTGATAATATCTTCATTATTGAATACCTAGAACCATCTCTTCCAAAACGGTGATTATGTGGTTACTCGTGACAAACAGAAGATTCTTTAATTGCAGTGAAGAGTATCTGTGATTAGCTGTCAGCTCTATGGCATTCATGGTATAGGGTTATAAAATCAGTTAGCACTGATGTCTGAGCTATCTGAATACAAATATAGTAAGGTTTTTGATTACAAAAATTGAGGGAAAAAAAAAGTCTTTCTCTTTAGAGATCTGATTTTATACTGCCTAAGTAAGTATTTCACCTGTTTCTCTCTGCAGCACTCTGATTTTTTCAGCTGTGTAACAGTGTATGTAAGTATGGCATAGAAAAGCCAGTGGTGGATAAAATCAGTGATTCTTTTAAGTTTAACTTAAAAATTTCTTTTAGCTAACCTCCTTGTGTTGAACTATCCTCCTAAAATTGTGTTTGCTTATCCATATATGTTTTTACAATGGAATGTGTGTTGGTAGATATTAGCAGTACAGTAATATGTAAGGTGCTGAGTAGAAGTTCCCTTTTCCCTGGTTGATGCTTTTCCTCTTGCTCTGGGCTTCCTCAGCCAAGTCCCACCTCCCGCCCAGGATTACTGCTGTTCACAGTAACTCTGTCCCTACAGTTTCTGTTTGTTCATGTGTGTGTGTGTGTGTGTGTGTGTGTGTATTTTTTGATACATTGCACATTAAAATAAAGTTTTATAAGTTTTGTTCTTTTACAGTATTTAATTAATTTATTATTTGAGCACTTACCCACTGGATAACTACTCTGTGGTAAGCCCTGTATTGGGGCCTGAAGAGGGTGAAAGTGTTAGTTGCTCAGTCATGTCCGACTCTTTTCGACCCCGTGGACTGTAGCCCTCCAGGCTCCTCATCCGTGGGACTCTAGACAAGAATATTAGAGTGGGTTGTCATGTGCTCCTCCAGGGGATCTTCCTGACCCAGGGATGGAACCTGCATGTCTTAAGTCTCCTGCTTTGGCAGGAGGGTTCTTTACCACTAGTGCCACCTGGGAAACTGGGAAGGGAGGTGGTTTTCTATAGGAGATGATGGGGAGCCTCAGAGAGAAGGTGACGGGTGATCTAGGCCTGACTGAGCAGACGGGCCCAGCCCCATGAGTCTTTTCAGCAGAGGGAAAATCCTCAAATATCCTGAAGAGGATTGTGGGGGCGTCGCCAAGAGATGCCAAGAGGCCCCTGTGCTGGGAGGTGCTCGGGCTGGCGCGGGGTGGGGGGAGGTGATGGCAGCTCAGGCCACGCCAGGCTCTGGAGGACTCTGCGAGGACTTGGGTTTTTTCCTTCTGCGAGAGATTGGAGGATATTTAACAGAGGCCTGGCGTGGTCTGACTCAGGCTTTAGTGAAGCCTCTGTCTGCCGTGTGGTGTGCCAAGAGCAGCCTGTGTGGAGGACGGGGCTGCCAGAGGCTGGGCTCTGTTGGATACTCAGGGGGTGGCGGGTTGGACCCCGCTGGTCGCAGCAGGCAGATGGAAGTGTCCGGGCTCTGAATCTATCTGAGAAGCACAGCCCACACAGGACTTACCGGTGCACTGGATGAGATAAAGAGTCATGGATCATGCCGCGGTCTTGGCCTCAATGGTGGGAAGAGTGAGGTCACATCATTCACTTCATGGGCAAAACCACCGTCAGAGCAGGTCCATCGGGGAGACTGGGAACCAGGTGTACATGTGTTACATTTGAGGAGCCTGTTAGCCACCCAGCGGGAACTGTTGAGGGCCCACGGAGTCCCCACCAGACTGCAGATATAAATGGATGTCCTCAGCGTACGGGCCACCCAAGGGCTGGGGGTGGCTCACCAGGCTTCAGGAGGCGAGGAGGAGCCCGCTGAGGGGACTGCTGAAATCTGTGCCCTCAGGTCAAGGGCACGGCTGTCCGCGCGGGTGTGCTTCAGGCTGCCATGGCTAGGTCAGATCTCGCCCTTGGGCTGCAGTCTGACTTGTACTGAAGACGCCAGTGTGCCAGGCTGGGCAGGACGTGGCTAAGTTGCAGAATAGGGCGCCCGTGGTCCCCGCCTGCTGGGCAGCCTCTCTGGGTGCCTGTGCCCAAGCGCTGCATCCCCGAGACTCTGCTGGGGCCGCTGGCGCTGCTGGACACGTAGTGAGGTCTGACCCTCAGGGCACCGTCATGGGTGCTCTCCCTTGGACAGAAGTCTGCTCGTTAACTGCCTTATGTGAAGTTATCTCCTGGATTTTAATTCATGTTCATGTATTTCAGTCTGAAAAATCTTTAATACAAAGAGAGTAGAGCCATATAGAGTTGAGCAGTTTTGTTTTCTTTACATCATAAAGTCTAAGCTAGCAACCTCTTTGACTTTCATTTTTATTCCTTCCCAGCCCGTAATTGAAGTCTTTTTTGCTGTTAACCTCATTTTGATAGCTCCAGTTAATTCTGTATTTTAGCTGCCCTAACACTATAGTTATGCCAAGTATAAATATATTTTATCACCTACATCCTTCCAGTTGTTTTTGCTTATGCACTTAATTATATTAGAAAGAAATTTAGTTTAATATTTTGAATGCTGGAAGGTACATAATAAATGATAATGCTATTCTGTATAGTCTTTTGTTTGAGGTGTTGAAGATTTGAAAAATTAGTATAAATGATCTATATGCAGTGTTTATAGATTCCTATCTGAGTTTATCTTTTCAAAATGATTTAGAATATATGAGAAGGAGCTGAAGTCCACAAATCTGTTTTGTAAGAAGAATTCTATAGCTGTACATATCCAACTTTTTAAGTAAATAGTACTCATTACTACTGAAAGGAAGCTAAATTCATTGCTTTGTCCTACATTTAGGAGGTTGTTCCCACCCAGACTCACCTCAAATATGTATGTTTTCTATAATTTTACTCTGTTTTATCACAGGCTATGTCATGTCCATTGCATGGTGGACATGTGTGAGAAATGGCAGAGAGACTGCTAGTATTTACTTACTCTTAGTTGAATCACAGTCACTTTAAGACCCTTTAAGAATTTGTTTCTTATGTTAATCCAATTTTGGCACTTTCCCTTGAACTTATGATTTAGAAAGGAGCAGGGCAAATTCCTGGCAATACGATATTTCTATGTATCTGAATGTCAGAATATTGTGATTTAAAGCCAGCTGTGATACATGTCAGACTCTACAGTACCCACGTTGAATTCATCTTCTGAACGTGCATCGTGTCCTGGTGATGCTCCAGCGCACAAAGGCTCCCAGATAGTTACTCTCGAAGTGTACTGTAACTGCTGCTCTTCGGACTAAGGTCTCCGAAAGGGTCAATTTCCTACTGAACTCTGAGATTACTGGCCCATACATCTCAGCCCTTCCAGCTAATCTTACCTTGAGCTCAAATGGTTCCCTAGATCATGCTGACATGCTGGAAGGCCGAGATGATGACAAAGGCCAGGACAATGAAATACCTGAGTTTGGAGAGGCTGCCTTTCCTGCTTCAACAAATCATGCGATCACCATCAGGGGGGACAGCCCTTCCTAGAACTGGCGAGTATATTCAAATGTCTAGAAATTCTGTTTCCTAAGTAGACACGTGAGGACCTACAGGATAGAGTGCAAACATACCATATTTACTTGTATGTAAGGTGCACGGCTCTAAGGAACATGGCCCAGTGGTAAGTGTTTTAGAAAAAATGCATAATTTTTTTATACATATATCAAAGGTGAATTTAAACTTGTTTGGCAGAAAGAAATATTATTTTGCTCACTTCCATTTAATCTACTGTGTACTTGAGTCCTGTATGAAGTCGCATTTTGAATGAATAATGATGGCCCACTGTCTCTCATGTTAATATGCAGAGAGCTGTATGCGCTGGTGTCAGGTGCTGGTTCTAACAGGGCTGTCACATTAACAGGTTTAAATCTCCTCCGTTAGGAGTATTACCCAACACTGCTTTTGATCAGCCTTGTTGTCTTTGGCCTATTAATTTTGTTAAGAAAACCACTACTCTGATAGTTTTTCCTTGGTGAGTTGGAGCTGGCAGGGATTGCCGTAAGGAATCCAAGTAGGAAACCATGACTTTCTTATTATCGCTGTCTTAAACAGTTGGGAAATAATAGGTAATTCTCATGATTCACTATTTATAGAAGACCAGTGATCTACACTGTAATATGAAATGAAGAGATGTCTCATGCTCAGTATTTTTAGAAATATTGACGTGAATACACACCAGGAATAAAGATTACATGGTCCTCCTGAGGCTCCGAGAGGCTGCCCAAGGCCAGACGCTTATTAACTTCTCCTTCCCCAGCAGCATGAATATCTGACCCCAAATATTATTTCTGAGTCCATGGCATGGCAGGAACTGAGCAGTTCTCTTCAAATGAGAGTGTCAGCTTTATTGGTAAGAGGGGATTGGAATCACCTGATGATTCATCAGATGTCTGATGTTTTTCTACAATGTATGTTTGTCCTAGTAAAATCTCATATTATAATGTTAATGAAACATTTGTTTTTGCACAGTAGCACCACTGTGCTTATATGCTGTCACTTCAGTTGTGTCCTACTCTGAGACCCTGTGGACTGTAGTCTGCCAGGCTGGAGTGGGTTGCCACGCCCTCCTCCAGGGGATCTTCCCCACTCAGGGACTGAACCTACGTTCCTTATGTCTCTTGCATTGGCAGGCAGGTTTGTTACCACTAATGCCAGCTTGGAAGCCCCAATACCACAATATAAAGACCGAATTATGACTTTTATAAATTCCTTACAAATCATTGTTTCTTGGTGAGTGGGACTGTGACAAGTTGTCTGAATTAGGACAGAAGTTTTAATTCATACTCAGCTTCTACTAATGTATCAGTTATGTTTAATATTAATATATTAAAAATTAAAAGAAAATAACTTTAGTGGATTTTGTAGTTGATTTGTAAAATCTGTGCTTTCCTCCTTTCTATAAGCCTGTTTGTTCATATTAGTAAAATTCTATCTTATTTATATTTACCAGCCAATTCATTCTAAAATATTTAGTACTGTAACTGGCAACAGTGGCATCAGAAAACTTAGTAAAACCTTTCCCATTGACATGCAACTGGTACCGTCCGAGGTTCTTAGCTCTGAAATAGCGTTTTTATAGCATCCATAGGTATACAACCCGAAACATAGCTGTCGCTATTAGCGCTGCTGTGCTGTTTATATGATTGTGTGCAAATGGGTTTATCATAAATCTCAGATGTGCACATTGTTATGGTAGGTTTTTCCCCAGACATGTGCATATTTATGGCTTGTATACAAGTATACTGTATCGTTTTGATCATGGGTGCTCAAGGAGGATAAAGCCACATTTAGCATCTTAGAAATATTTAATATAATCAAATAATCTTGAAAAACAAGTAATGGAAGATAGGGGATGGGGGGGCGGAGCAGAGAAAAATAAAGAATAGACCGGTGTTTCCTTTTGTCGTCTCAAAGTCAAATGTCTCCATCTTGTTATGGGGCCATTTAAATCTGACCCAGCTCAAAGGATGAACTTTATTTCCCGCTTCTGCTCAGCCTGCTCCCCACCCCCTTCCAGGGTTTGCACACTCCACCTTACCCACCTCGGCCTGTGCCTCCTCCAGGCTTCTCACTGCTGGCCACCTCTCTTACTGAAGTCCACTCTCTCTTTCACGTTCACCCGAAGCTCTGCGTCAACCATGAAGCCTTTCCATCTGTTTGAATCTATACTCACCCATGCTTTTCTAAACATCTTTTTAAAAAGCTTTTTCCATTCCCGCCGACAGTGTAAGAGGGTTCCCTTTTCTCCACACCCTCTCCAGCATTTATTGCTTGTAGACTTTTGGATAGCAGCCATTCTGACTGGCATGTAATGGTACCTCATTGTGGTTATGATTTGCATTTCTCTGATAATGAGTGATGTTGAGCATCTTTTAGCCATCTGAATGTCTTCTTTGGAGAAATGTCTGTTTGGATCTTTGGCCCATTTTTTGATTGGGTCATTTATTTTTCTGGAATTGAGCTTCAGGAGTTGCTTGTATATTTTTGAGATTAATCCTTTGTCTGTTGCTTTGTTTACAACCACTATTGAGAACAGTGTGGAGATTCCTTTAAAAACTGGAAATATAACTGCCATATGACCCAGCAATCCCACTCCTGGGCATACACACCGAGGAAACCAGATCTGAAAGAGACACGTGCACCCCAGTGTTCATCGCAGCACTGTTTATAATTGCCAGGACATGGAAGCAACCTAGATGCCCATCAGCAGATGAATGGATAAGGAAGCTGTGGTACATATACACCATGGAATATTACTCAACCATTAAAAAGAGTTCATTTGAATCAGTTCTAATGAGATGGATGAAACTGAAGCCCATTATACAGATTGAAGTAAGCCAGAAAGATAAACACCAGTACAGTATACTAACGCATATATGTGGAATTTAGAAAGATGGTAACGATAACCCTATATGCAAGACAGAAAAAGAGACACAGATGTACAAGACAGACTTTTGGACTCTATGGGAGAAGACGAGGGTGGGATGATCTGAGAGAATAGCATTGAAACATGGATATTATCAAGTGTGAAACAGATCGCCAGTCCAGATTGGATACATGAGACAAGTGCTCGGGGCTGGTGCACTGGGATGACCCAGAGGGATGGGATGGGGAGGAGGTGGTAGGGGGTTTCAGGATGGGGAACACATGTAAATCCATGGCTGATTCATGTCAGTGTATGGCAAAAACCACTATAATATTGTAATGTAATTAGCCTCCAACTAATAAAAATAAATAAATAAGAAAAAATAAATAAATTAAAAGCTTTTTCCAAAGTCCCACACACTGGGGTACGGTTGTGTTTCAGTGACATGAGCATTGACCGTTGAGTCGTAGGCTCCCTTTGGGGAGGCGTATGTATCTTTCATTCGTTTAAAGGTCTGCACAGAGCATGAATCACTGCTGGACACACAGTAGGTTCCAACACATCCTTCATTTCTATTGATCAATTGAAACAGAAGTAGCTGAACTGTTACAATTTGCAGATTGTTGGGCTTGTGTTATAAATGTGTAAAGCCCGAAACATTAGTCAAGATGTTTGGGATGAAGGTATAAATAGAGAATGAAATGCATTTTATCATTTTAGCTCAAATTATTTATATCAGCAAGAGCACTATTTTAAAATAAATTCTTTTTATTTGGTCTTTAAACAGTAATATTCGTCCTTTATTTATAACTGCTATTTTAACCTTCCGTGGGTAAATCCAGTGTTTTCTCACCTAACCTGAAGCGATAAAATTTCATTTAGTCCAGACTGGAGGATTGTGGCAATTTAATATATGTCTTGTTCTCTAGGACTTGACTTCTATGGTTAGTTAAAATTGTTTCAGCTTTGCAGGCCCTCCAGCTCCGCGACACACTTGAAAGGGGTAGTTTGAAGAGGACAGGGCGGCCTGCCCTGAATGGGTCTCACGTGCAGTGTAATTCCTTCCACCTGTGCTCCTCGTGTTGGCGTTTGAAAGCCCGCAGGAAACACAGACTATTTTAGGACTCAACCACTTCTTAAACCCTGAGACGGGGGCTTAGTGGACCTTTGTTTGCCAGCAGTGCTTGATTCAGATCCTTCTACCCTGGACAGATCAGCATGCTTTGCGGGGAGAGATGGGGGAATGAGCGGGAAGACGCGGCCCCCATCTCAGCCAGGGACTGGCCGCTGACCGTCTGCAGGCCAGATCAGGCCCCCCGCCTGTTTTCGTAAATAAAGTTTTATTGGAACACAGCCACACTCCTTTGTTTATGTACCATCCGTGGCTTCTCCTGGGCCGCAAAGGCTGAGTTGAGAAGTTGCATCAAAGACTTGATGGCCCACCAAGTAGAAAATGTTGTTTAGTTGCTCAGTCATTCTGACTCTTTGCAACCCTGTGGACTGTAGCCTGCCAGGCTCCTCTGTTCATGGATTTCCCAGGCAAGAATCCTGGATTGGGTTACCATTCCCTTCTAGGGGACCTTCCTGACCCAGGGATGGAAGGTGCATCTCCTGCTCTGACAGGTGGATTCTTTACCAGCACACTGCCTGGGAAAGCCCCAAGTAGAAAATATTGACTGTCTTTACAAGGCGACTTTCCTGACCCCTGTTGTGCTGGGGAGGTTTGGACACAGGCAGTGAAACGGGGACAGTTCCAGCCAAATTTAATAGGATGGTTTGGGGTAAGCCAGAGTTGATGGTCTCTTTGACAAAGAAAAATTTCATGGGAATGAGATTTTGAAGGATGTGTTCAGTCTTGAGGGCATGGCCTTTGTAATCCTTGAATGTTTTTCTTTGGAATGAGTCATTCTCTGGGTTCATAGTAGACAAAGGCAACCTGGGATTAATATTCTACCAAAGGCTCCTCCCAGAAGTAATTTTGACTTACAGTAATATGTTTTCTGGCCCTTTTGGTTCTTTCCAAAGGTTGAAAAGCTTTGAAAAGAACTGAAAAGGGCCAGAAAAACATGTTTTACAGCTTTTAGAATCTGAATGATATCTTAAGATGTTATAAAATGACAGACTTCGGCAAGAACAAAGTTAAATTTCTTTTCCAACTAGTTAACAATGATCTTTCCTGTTAATTAGGCTAATTATCACCTCTTCAGGGCAAAAATGCACTCAGGACTCCTGTCTTAAGTGGCAGGCTCCAGAGTGTGCTGTATAAAAGCCCTCACGGCAGGCCTCCAGCTTTTCTCTGTAAGGCACACTTGAGCCTGAAGAGTTGAATTCAGTCAATGGAACCTTTCTAATATTAGATCTTTGTGGCTTCTTTATCTAAATCATGCTCATGTTTTACGTATAATCAGAAACAGGTCACTCTCGAGAGTCTAGCCTAATTTAAATGATCTGGATAGTTGCCTTGTATAGTTTTGATTTCAGGATACAACTTGGTTCATTGAGTCAAGGTTGTTTTTTTGGTCCTAGGATGCACACACAGTCACACAGACATACCCTACACACACACACACCACACACACACACACACACACACACACACACGTATTTGGAAGGAAAGGGCAGAGGAACGCTGAGTGTCTTCCTAGTTATAACTTAGCTGTCAGTGTACTTTTCAATTTTCACCTTAGAGAAAATAAACATTCTTACTTTCCATGTAGTTTAAAGTGACATATTTTATTTAAACATATGTATATATATGTGTATATATTATATAGTACTTTGAAACTTCATAGAAATAAGATAAACAGGATTATATTGGAGTAATGTTGGGGTAATTAATGTGGATTTAGTGCCTGTTTTGCATGAATAAATAGTTTAAATCAAATGTTTTCTAGGCAAAAAACAATATAGGCACCTCACCGTTCCTGGGTGTATAGGTGTTATTGCATTTGTTACCATGGCAGAATTTTTGAACTGCTTCATTCTGCTTTGTTACCTTTTGGCTACCTTTCTAACATAAGACACTCATGGGAATTAATTGAGCATTGAAGTTGTTCTTTAGTGATTGTCTTTCTATGTCTTTTTATGTGCTTCTTTGTTCAAGAAAGTAAGTGTTTTTCAGTTTTATTTGCAGCTTAGCAGAAATCTGTAACTACTGGGCAAAAAATCCATTGTATTCTATTTTTATTTCATCTCTTAGTGTATTTATTACATATTTATTAAGTTATAATCATTTTAAATGGTGGCTGTTATCCCAAAGAAGCCACCTGCATATTGGTAGTATTTGAGTAACTCAGAAACTTTTGAAACAGTTTCATTAGTATATTGGACTGTTTTTCTAGGAATCATACAAACCTTACATGGTTTTGTATGTTCTGTGATTAGTGTTTATTCACGAAGACCAGCAATACCTCTTAGTTACAATTTTGCGATGTCAGTTTTCCATTACAGTCATCATTTTGAATCAGTCAACACCTTTGTTCCAGAGTTTTGAAAGATCATAACTGAATAATTATTTGATATTTTAATAAAACTTAGCTTATTGTTTTACTAAAGTTTCATTTGTAGCAGATCTTGCTCACTGCTGTGGTTTTTTTGTGGAGGTGAATCAGTATGACTTATTAACTTGATCCGTCATGTAGAAAACATAAGAAATACTGGATTGCTTAATTTAATTATCCACTTTGAATTGTGTAAATTTTCACAAACAGTAAAAACACTTTGGAAGATGTTAACATATGGCCGTGTTTACTTTGTATTCCTTTTAAAAACAACAAAATTGTACAACTGTAGTTAGCTCTCTAGCCCCAGATGACGCCTTTGCCCTTCTTCTCATAAACAAGCAGTATTGACAAATTATGATGTCATGCATGTTTTTGCATGTGGATCTCATATGTTAATATTTCTATACTTGTTTTGTTTCAATGCAGTTACATTTTTGAGGTTGTTTAATCCATGCTGATAAACGTAAGTCATTGATTCATTTTGACTTCATCATGATATTCCATTTTATGATGAAACTCATTATTTTTCTACTCCCCAGCTGATGGATATTTAAGATTGTTTATGTACTAAAGGGAAAGTTTTGTTTTTTTAAACATGCCTCTACATGAGCAATTGTGTGGATTGGGCTTTCCGGGAGAAAGGCAAAGGACATTACAGCTCTGAAATGCATCACTAAAGCAATTATATTCTAAATTATTCTGATTTTCAGAGATTAGAAAATCACATAAAAATATACTACTGACATTTCTTACTGTATTTCAAAAATCACAAGTGGTTTGAGGATGAGGAGCCTTAGGAGGCCTGAGTGACACTGTTGCTTTTGAGTACAGATCCCACGTCCCAACTCAATCTGGTGAGGCGCTTCATCACCAGCTCCCTTCCTCCACTGGTCCAGAGTCATTTATGGAACAGCTCTGGCTCCCAGGCACTTACATGGGCCGTGGGATATAGGGTGAACCAAACACCATCATCCCTGTGTGCTTATCTGGTCGGGCCCTTTAGGCTGCACTCTGCACGATTGTCTCTCACTGTTGTACGTCCTTCAGCTGACCTCTGTAACTCTGTTCACAACAGAGGAGATGACGAGCAAGCTTTATGCAAAGCGGACCTCTTTTTAATATTTTGTCAATCCAGTTAAACAAGAAGTTTCTGATGGAGAAATGTTTATACCATTTAATCAGCCTAATGCAGGTCCCAGGGTTTCGCGAACACTTGGGTGACCATCCGCAGTTGAGGGACAGCGTCTGTTTGAGCCACAGTGGCCGTGGCCTCTCGGGGCCCGGAGGGCGCACCTCTGCGACTCCCCACATAACCCCCCACGTGGTCTCCCCTGATGGCTCTGCATCTCCACTCTCCACTTGTCTTCTAACATCTAAATTCAACGTCACCTCTGGGAGGCTTCTTTAATCTGCCCTGCCCCATTAATTGCTGCTGCTTTTAAATTTATGACACCTTTTCCATTTTCTTCCTGGCATTGAGGTTATCTTTGGGAAGGACTTTTCTCACTTAGTAGCCTGTGATTTTCTTGAGAGCCAGGCCTGACTCTTCCCTCTGTTTCTACTGTCCAGTGCCGTCTAGATCTGCGTTTGTGGTGAAGTGAGTGATCGGCCTTTCTAAAGTGTGTGCAGTGCACGCTGTGACACCTTTCCCTCCAGCGTGTGTGGGGCAGGGCAGAACCGCACGTTTTTACTCAGGCTTTGTCCAGGATGCACGTTCAGGTGGGCTGCCAGAAGGCCCCCAAGAGAAAGGATCCTTTGGATGGACAGCGTCCATACTTGCTGCACAGAGGCAGATATTTTCCAGCATTTGAGGCTCAGAATTGTGTAGTTCCAGGAAG